>NC_092336.1:173300000-173580000 GCF_046630445.1 Rutidosis leptorrhynchoides
AGAATGTCCAGATCAAATTAAAGCTCATGTTTTGGGCCTGTTTCAAACTCTATTTACAGCCCAAGTTACTAAGATCAATGGGCTTGATGGGGGTATTGTATGGGCTGACATTGGATTAAATTCTTTGAATGACAATGAAGCTGCGCAGTTGGTAATGCCATTCTCAGAAAGTGAGATATGGAATGTTATAAAAAATTTTGATGGAAATAAAACTCCGGGTCCCGATGGCTTTTCGATGAAATTTTTCAGGAAAGGATGGGGTGTGTGGTTAGCGTATTGTACCTTGACTCTTTTGTGCGAGTCTTTTGGTGCTTAGGCATTTGGTTGGTATTGGGTCGTTAAAGTCGCTCGAGTGAGACCCGTAGGACATTGGGGGTGATAGTGTCCTAGTGAGTAGAGTGATTATGCGTATATGTATAAGATTTATTTGATCGCGGTGGTATGGTCAGTGATATCCGTTATGATTCACTATAGTGTAGCAGGGCACGATGTTACACTACTCGTTGTGATCGAGGCCAAAAGAGCGTGTGTAGGTTAGTGTTATCAGTCAGGATTCACTATAGTGTAGCAGTGCGCGATGTTACACTACTCGTTGAGTAATCGAGGCTGAAAGAGCGTGGATGCGATGTGGGTTTAAAGTTCGCGTGTTCGATACCACATCGTGTTGGCATGTGATATGGGTTTAAACTTCGGGCGTTCGATACCATATTATCATGTGTGCGTGGGCGTGTTAGGTGGGTTTATGTTCGCGAGTTCGATACCACCTAGGGGTTAGTGTTACAAGGCGTATGTACACTTTCAGTCATTGTGCGAGTACCAGCGGTCATTGTGCGAGTACCGTTCCCTTGTGTGCGTGTGTTATTGGGTTGGTGAGTATCGGGTGTTTTAGCACCATGTGAGGGTACGTGACGTGTGATCGTATTATCTAGAGTGTTGTGTTTTGATGCTCGTTGTGAATGAGGTGGTGAGTGACATCCTGGCGTAAGGATTCACTTTTTGTTGGCCACTTAATGTAATGTGGTGAGTGATCCCGTGAGATTTCACTCTTCTTTGACCACGATTGCAGTTTGATGTGTGTGTGGCGAGTGTTGTTCACTCTTCGTTCGCCACTTGTGCGTGTGAGTTATGTGGTGAGTGTTGTTCACTCTGTGTCAACCACTTTTTCGTGTGTGTATGCGTGGTAGTGCCATATTGGGAGGTGCTTTCGTCGACCACGTGCGTGTAGAGTCATGGTTATTGACTAGATTCGATGTGTGGAAAGTAACCGTGTTAATTGTTATGACAAAGTTAGAAGGGTGTATGTCTTGGTTGTGACGATCGCTCCAAATCCATATAGACGAACACGTCATTCATCGATTTCATTGCGAGGTATTTGATCTCTATATGATACGTTTTGTAAATATTGCATTCTTTTGAAAAGGCACACCATAAATGAATATTTAAATCAAAGGTTTTTGACATCTGATGATTTCTACATATAGACAATCACCATAATATAATAGTTTACAATAGTACTTCCGTTGACAATGCAGTCAAAATAAGATACATGGTGATGATTTGGTGAATGCAACGTTTCCTTGAAAAATATGCCATGTAAGACTCCATGCACATAGCTTGTCTAACATATATGAAAATAGCGGAAGACTTCTAGGGAACCTGAGAATAAACATGCTAACAAGTGTCAACACAAAGGTTGGCGAGTTCATAGTTTTAATGTTTTGTATAATCTGTACATAAAGGTGGATCACAAGATTTCAGTTATTTCATCCAGAAACGTTTATCAAAATATTCTACAAGATTGAGCACCCTGGTAACTAAGCTTTAACGTTATAATAAGTACCCCTGTTTTAACATACATGCAACCAACATGTACAATACACGCAAACCAACGTGTACTAAACTCAAATAGCATACGTCTGTTTTATAGTTCAGGCTAGGGTTTCTATACCTGGAACAGACGGGGATGTCAAGCCCTATGGATCCATATATAACTACTCGCGCCCACCAGTTCTTATAACTGGCAGTTACTAGTTACCAAAGCTAAGGGATTTTTGGTTCAAACTCGGTGTAGAATTTAGTATGTACTTGTATCCATTGCGTTTAAAATAAATTGAATGTATTCTCAGCCCAAAAATATATATTGCAAAAGCAATTAAAAAGGGAGCAAATGAAACTCACCTTAGCAGTACATAAAGTCGTTCATCGAAATGTGACCGAAACTTGGAATACCAAATAACCGTAGATCTCAACCTAGAGAACATATGTTGGTCAATAATTGTCTATCAAGCTAGGTCAGGTCATAGTGTATCACAATTCTAATGCTCGAGATCGACATACAAAAGTTATCAAAAGTCATTTCAAAAAGTCAATTTGACTCAATACTATAGTTGAATGATCATGTCAATCGAAACATTTTAACATTTCATATAGTTTCCCAATTCTTGTAAAATTAAACTATAGTTTTTATAAGGCTTTAAAATATGATAAAATAATCAGTTTTGACAATTGCTCAACAAGACGAGACGTGACTTATATAAAAATTCACTTACTCGATTAGTAATATTTAAAAATTCAATTTATCAATCTTATAAACAAGTTGTTTAAATATTAATTGCAGATTCAAAAGCAATTTCAATTAACGTCAATCATAATTAAGTTGATCATATCTTTTAATTCGTTCATCGAAATCATACGATATCTAAATGAAAAGTTATTGATTTTTCGCCAGCTTTCTAAAAACATGCATATCATATACCTTTTATTAGTAATATATGTATTTAATTCGTGATTCATCATAAACTGTTTAATGACGAAATTTAGCATACTAGCATGCATAAACATATATACTCGAGCACTAGACATGTATACACTATTAATATATAAAAGATAAGATATGAATGCTCACGTATCAATATTGTGATTCAATATTGTAGGAAAGTACGTAGACGCAACAGAGATGATAAACACTAGGTTTGACCTTTGACTCTGGTCATAACCCCCAAGCAATACCCATAACCTTCATAGCTATAACCCATAGTTTCCTTAGCTCTATCCCGCTCGAAAACCCATTTCAAAAGTGACCCGCTCATGGCCTCGTTGTAGTATTTTATGTATAATGCTACTAATAATAATAAGATTTATAATAATAATAATAATAATAATAATAATAATAATAATAATAATAATAATAATAATAATAATAATAATAATAATAATATAAATAAAATAAATACAGAGGAAGTAATATAGATTGAGAGAGATATGTGTTTTACAAAACAGAATTCGATCAAATTTATAGATGTGGTCAGGCCAGGTCTGCCATGCGATCGCATGGCTCTCAAGGCCTTTTCCCATGCGATCGCATGGGGATGTTTTACAGCTTACATTTGTTTAACGTGTACCTTGTCGACATATTATTATATAATATATATAATATATTTAATTTATATAATTATTTATATATTATATTAAATTCTCATGCATAGTTAACCTGTAATTTTTGTTCCGATAAGTCGTACGTCATCACTCGACTTATGTCCCGGTTCCAGTTTTTCGAATGTCCATTCATACGCTGAGAAAACTGGCTCTTTACGTTTCGTGACTCGTACCTTTGTTAAAATATAGTCTTAAATTATCAATAAACTATATCACTCAAAGTGTATCTTAAACTTTCGAGTGTTTTGGTCATTTACTTCTATAAATCATCATCTCGTAGTATATACATATACATATATACATTTTCATTTTGAAATAGTGTTTACTGTAGCAAAGTTTTTTACTGTAGCAAATAGTGATTTTCGAAAACACTGTAGCTTTTCGGGTACTGTAGCAATTCGAAAATACTGTAGCAAATTAGTGTTTTACTGGTTCATCTTAAACGTTTTAGTTAACTTATCTAAATATCAATCGAATCAATAATCGAATGTTACTATCGTTTACTAAATAACTTGAAATCATATATATATATATATATATATATATATATATATATATATATATATATATATATACACACATTAAGTTATATATATATTGTTCGTGAATCTTCGAGAACAGTCAAAGAATAATTGATTACATAAATATAGTTCCAAAACTTTCGTGACTCAACATTACAGACTTTGCTTATCGTGTCGAAAACATTAAATCATTTAAAGATAAAGTTTAAATTTGGTCAAAAATTTCCGAGTTGTCACATTGGTGTCTCCGAGCATCTCCTTAGCGATGAGTTAAAAGGTAAATAGGCTAGCTGAGTGGCCTAGGTGGATGGTGACTAGCGGGTGTCGCTAGAGAGTTGTGAGAGTTGAGCCGTAAGGTTCGTTGGATTTGTGTGACTTCGAGTAGTCAGGTGACGTGTGACACCGGGAGTAGACCTCGTAAGGTTCAAGTGTTGAGTCTCGGTGGTAGTAGCGGGAGATTACATAACACTGCGTTAGGTGCCTCCTTATACCTGCTAGTGTAATTTTTGGCTCCGATAGTGTGACTACCCTGTACTTGGGTACCGGTGAGAAACCCGAAGATACTACTATGATTGGTTGTGGTGTTTAGCGGGCGTTAATGATTTGACTGAATTGGAATGTCGAGGTTCGAGTACCTTGTAGTAAGTCCGCAGAGGATTAGTGCATATGACCTACGTTAAGATCGGTCATGTGTATTGTGGAATGTTGAAATTTCGCGGGATGTTATCATCTTGGCGGTAATAGTATGGGGTTAAGATCCTAAGTGAGGGAGTATGTACCCAGAGGGTACGGTGTTGCCTCGATGTGGTAGGCGTGTTCGAGCAATTTTACCGAAAGTTGTCCCATTTGGTGAGCGAACGTGGGACATAGAGTGTTGATTTTGACTATCTCGTGCCGAGATATGTTAGTGTAGAGCTCATTAGAGAGTGAGTTCCCTAAATTATTGAGGGCTTATACGTGCGGGAAGCGAGAAGATCATCCTTAATGAACGGTCGAAGCAATGTTCACAGAGTAATGGTGAACTAGTTATGAGTTTTGTAAGACTGCGTGTCAGTTGGAGTTACCGAAGAGCTTGCGGGAAATTCCGCCACCGTGTGCGTGGTGCGGATGACCCAATTGGATTTGTCGGTTGGCGGTAGAACTCTAAGTTGCGAGTTGGAGTGCACCAAGAAATCATGGAGTATTGTCGAATGGTTGGAACGTTGCGTGGCGAGAAAGTGTGACCGATAGGATGCAATGGTGACATCAAGGGGGTGTAGAGTTGTGTGAGAACTCGAAAAGTTGAGGAAAGTGTATCCTCCTTGTTCGCGATGAGGCTTAGATCGCGAGGACGCGATCCAATTTAAGTGGGGGAGTAAGATCCTGAATTTTATGCATTGAAAAGTGTGACAGAGACTGTCACTGGAGAGTGTCCTCAGCAAGTGTCAGGAAAAGTCTACATATACTTATGCATTTTCAAATTTTACATCAGAATCAGAATTAGTCAACCTCAGTCCCTGAATTTCTAAAAAACAACTGTGCTGTCTTCGTTTTATGTTGTAGTGCGTGCCGCGCAAAACCAGCTGGCAGACAAGTTTTGTAATTTTAATATTTTAAAAAGGGCATTTGGGTCTTTTCATGTGGGGGCCGGTTTTGAGCCACTAAAACTGATCCAAACTCAGTCTTGGACCTCATTTCACCCACACAAAACACTCCCAACATATTCTAGAGAGAGAGAGGGTGATTTTAGTGTGAGAAAGCTCTGATCTAGGAGGAAGAAGCTCGGTTCTCACCAAAGCTAGAGAGTTAAAATTGTTCATCGCGTTCTTGGCTACATTTTGGTAGTGGTGGTAAGCTCTAACTCCGAATTTCATTGTTTATGTTTATTGTTCAAATTCGGGTTTTGAACTTGTAAGTTCTTGAGAAAAACCCATTTCGCTCCTTAATGGAAGTTAGGAGCTAGTAATCGGGTTTAATGTTGTTGTTGGTGAATTTTAGGTTGGTTGATATTTTGGTCATGTTTAGGACTTGTAAATTGGGTATAATCACTAGTGTTAGTGATTATGGAGGTATTGGAACCCATTTGGGTGTAATTGGACGACTAATTTTAAAATGGGTCAAAATTAGGGTTTGTGTGTCAAATTGGGTAAGACACGTGTTTAACACTTATGATTTGGTTTAATTGGCGTAATAGGACCATTTGCACTTGTGTTAAGTGAATATTGGTTAGTTTGGGCATTGGTCGTGCTTAGAAGTGCAATTGGGTCAAAATTGCACTAAGTATCAATTTGGGTTTGTGACATCCCAAAAATTTAAGGTAGTATTTTATGTGAATTTTAATAAAAAAATTATTATGTCTTAATAGTTTTCTAATAATATAAATGGACATGTTCTTAAGGCCGTTAGTTAAATCATGATAAGGACTTATGATGCAAAGTTAGTTAAGGACCTCCACTAATATAATTATGGTGGGAAGGGTAGAAATTGTAATAAGCAAAAAGTTATAACAAGTTAAATGGGAATAAGTGGATGGAAATAGATTACTTGCAAATAAAAAAAAAAGATCCAGAAACATTTGGTGTGTGTGTATGCAACGAGATAGAGAGAAAGGGGGGAAGAAGAACAAATTTCATGCTTGATTATATTTTTGCAATTAAGGATTCCAAACCCTCAAGATCAATTAGTTCATACTAGTGTCTTTGGATTCTCCCATCTTTGTTCAAATTAGGGTTTCAAATCCTAAAATTTGAAGGTATGAACTCCTAATCTTAATTTCTCAAATTAGTTATGTTTTAAGATGAATTATTGAAATAGGAGTTGTTAAGTGTTGTGTTTCGATATGGTTCAAGTTTGAAAATGAATTATATGTGATGCATGTATGTAAATTGTGTATCAAGTTGTTATAGACACTTGTGTTTTGGAAGAAAATGAGGATGTTGACGTTGTAAGTAGTCAAAATCGGTTTATGCACATTAGGTGTTCGACGAAATGCCTCAATGAAAGTAATTATGGGATTTTGGCAAGATTGTATGAAAAGATTTGTGTTTTGATTTTGGAATGATTAGTTTGTAATTGTGCTTATGAAGTGAGAGTCAAAAAGGTGTTTTCAAGAAATGTTTATGTTAAGAGTAAATTGTTCGAGTTAATAAGGAGTTCATGATGTGTAATGAAACAATATGTAGTTGTTAATAGTAAAGGGAGTAAGAAGAGAAAAGACTAATAAATCATGTTATGTGTGAAATAAGGTTAATTAGTTGAGATTAACCTAGTTATGATTGTATAAGATAAGAAAACAAAGACGAATAAGAATGATGAGAAATTGGGTAAGAGAAGGTATAAGAATGTATAATGTTAACTAAGTAGGTTAACTTTGTAAAGGTTAAAAGAAAAGTATGATTAATGCGAAATGACTAGATTAACATTTTGTGTATTAGGTGCTAATCAAGGGAAGAAGGAAAGCAAGCTTGGATGCATATCAACGAGTGGCTAAGGTGAGTTATGGGGGTCTTATGGGCGGGTCAAGGGTGCTCATGGAGTTCCCATGATCACAAGTTATGAAAGAGATGTTTATGAAATTATTCTATGTGCTTGTCTTTGAATATGAAATTATGCTTATGATTTATTATTGAATATGAGATATGATGGTATAAGTGACTTGATGCTCCCGGATTGCATCCGTGCAAGAGGGTGTCAATCAAGTTCACTAGATGAAATAGCTTAGACTTGGTGTCTATGTCAAGATGAAATAGCTTAGACCTCGTGTCTATGTCAAGGTGAAAAGCTTAGACTTTACGTATATGTCCATGTCACGTGATAAGCTTGAATTTATATCCATGTTCATATGTTAAGCTTGGACGATGTCCATGTCATGTTGTAAGCTTGGATTTATATCCATGTTCATATGTTAAGCTTGGACGATGTCCATGTCATGTTTTAAGCTTGGGTTTATATCCATGTTAATGTGTAAAGCTTGGACTATGTCCATGTTAGGTACTAAGCTTAGACGTATGTCTGAGATGCGAGATGATCAAGACCGAATATTGAAGGCAACCTTCGGGTTGGGAGGTTATGGTTATATTTATATTTATGTTTATGTTTATGTTTAAGTTTAAGTTCAAGTCATGTACCTACCATTATCTCACTAAGCGTATAGCTTACCCCGTTAAAAATGTTTTGATAGGTTCTTATGCTTCTAGAAGGTTTGGGATGGCAAGGATTAGCGGAGCATTTGGCATTAGTAAGTGGTATGCAAGTCTTTCCTTTGGACCTAGCTTCATGATTATCGCTTATTAACGCCAAGGGTCAAATGTATTTTAAAGATAAAAGATGTTGAAGTTATGTTTTGGGATCAAGTGCTAAATTGGGTATTTGAGGCAAAAGGACACTTTTAATTTATGAAAGAGATGTTTTATGTTTTATAAGTTGCATAAAAGTGTTGAACTATGTTGTTAAATGATTGTTAATGTTTCATGTTATAAATTGCGAAAGTGTGATTTTAAAGTAAGTTAAAGTTCAGCAACAGCACAGGGCAGCGTCGCGGGTCCCTTAGCCGCGCCACGCCTTCCAGTGTATTTTGGTTACAGAAGTTTTGAGTAAAACTGACCTGCAGTTCCATAGTCTGGCCGCGTCGCGCCCATCCTAGCCGCGTCGTGGCTTATGCCTGGGCTGGGTGGTCAACTTAAAAAAAAAAAAAATTTGTTTTCTAACATGTGTTTAAGGGTGTTATTGGGTTGGTTTGTAATCCACCCTAATTGTGTTGTTTGTTATGTGATAAATGGAATAGGTACTTTTCATTGACGTGTTGCGGTTTATTTCGGTTGCATTCATCAAGACACTAAGGTGAGTGTAATTGTATTATATGCGTATGTATGCATATGATGGGTGCGGGTGGGGTAGAGTGATCCTTGGCGTTCGGGTTCACTTTACATGTGTATGAGATGATGGACTCTATGAGTTTTGAGTCATTGTGGCACGTTTGTGCGTTTGGGTTACCACCCGTGGGGTAGTGAATATCGGGCGATACGAATTCACGTTGACAAGTAGGTCAACCCTGTTGTTGTTGATGAGATGAGTTGGGTAGTGATTCGCGTCTAGTTTCGGCTTCACTAGTGAATCGCATGTGGTTTCGGATTCACGATGTCGCGTGTGGTTTCAAACATTCCCATTGTTGTTGACTTAGGGTAGTGAATCGCGCGTAGTTTCGGATTCACTGGGGCGCGTGTAGTTTCGGCCAACCCTATGGTCGTTGAGGTGAAGGTGGTGAATCGCGTATGGTTTCGGATTCACTGGGCGCGTGTGGTTTCGGCCAGCCTTCATGAGTTTGAGGTTAAGGGGTTAACCTTGGGATTTTGGGTAGACGCATATATCTATGCATATATATTGTTGCGTTGTAGCTAATCTTGCGGTTTTGGCTTGGTGGTACGTTATGTATAGCTTTGCTTAGTTATACTTGAAATGTGGTATGTGTTTATTACTTGTGTTAGTAATCCGTGTTCATTTTATGCATATGTATGTATATAATACCATTGCATTCACTAAGCATTAGCTTACCCTCTCGTTGATATTATTTTTATAGGTTCGCAAGGAGGTGGTTAGGGTAAGCGTGGGAACTAGTTGCTTTGCGGGTTGCTTTAGAAGACTTTGCTTTTGGATTAGACTTAGGATTGGGTAGTGCAATCCCAATCACCATGCTCGGTCTTTTGTTGTGTTTAAACGAAACGGGTCGAAATTGTCATGTTCATGTAATTATGGGTCGTTGGAGTCCCAAGGGTCATATTAGACTTATGTCGTTAATACCCGTTTGTATAATGTTTGAAAAGTGTTGAATTTGGTTTTGGGCTAACGAAACTTGGGTTGGGTGAGAAATGGTTTGTTTTGTGTCATAAAGGGGCTGACCCTGTTTTCCAGTTGAAACGCGCGCCAGGTATAGGCCTGCGCGCCGCGCAAACGGGCAATTGCTGGTGTTCAGGTCAGTTGTCAACTTCTGATTTGGTTTTACGTTATAGCGCGCGCCGCGCACCCATATGAGCGCCACGCATATGGTCAGACAGGTATCTGTTCGTTGTTTAAAAAAAATACGTGTTTTCTAGTAAACGGTTTTGGGGTCGTTACATAGTAGTAAGGTTAACCATTTGCAATACGCCGACGATACAATTATTTTTTCCTATCCGTCTATGGAAGAAATGATATGCGTTAGACAAATTTTAGATCGTTTCTTTCATGCATCTGGATTAAAAATCAATGCATCTAAAACGATTGTGTATGGAGTTAATGTTTCTAATGAAGATTTGAACATGTTTGCGGTAGTTTTTGAGTGCAAAGTTGGGTCATTTCCATTTGAATATCTTGATGTCCCCATTGGAGCTAAAAGTAATAGGCTCGCCACTTGGAAACCGATTATCAAAAAATTTAAAAAAGAAGCTTTCGGGTTGGAAAGGAAGATGTCTTTCAGCGGGAGGTAAACTTGTTTTAGTGAATTCCGTTTTAAGTAGTTTGCCTTCTCATTATATGTCCTTGTTCAAAGCTCCAAGGGTGTTATTAAAAAGTTGGAAGCTCTTGGAAGGAATTTTGTTTTTGGCGGGGATTCGTCGGTTACCAAGATGTCTCTTGTAAAGTGGAGTAAGGTTTTTTGCCTAAAGAATGTGGAGGACTTGGTATAATCCCTTTGGAAAAATTTAGTGCAAATAATGAACCCATTTGGAAAAATTTAGTGCTTCAGTCTTGCCAAATACGTTCTGGTAACATGCTATCTGATCTTCATCAATTGAAAATGTCACATTTTTCTCCTATATGGCGTGAATTGATAAAACTACAAAATACCGATGAGTTGTTTGATGTTTTAAGTCCTCAAAGTTGGGCATGGAAGATTGGGAAAGGTACAAAAATCTTATTTTGGGAAGATATTTGGGTTGGCGTTTCCAAATTAAGAGATCAATTCCCGGGTTTATTTCGTATTTTCTCAAAAAAAAAAAGAGCGTGTATTGCGGATGTGGGTGTTGTTTCTGTTAATGGGGTAATGTCTTGGGATTTTGGCTTTAATTCTAATCTTGATCCTTATGATGAGATCCAAGTGCATGTGTTGTTGAACTTATTGCAGCCGTATGTGATTAAGGTTGAGGATGAGGTTGAAATTTAATGGGTTCATTCGGTTGATAGATGTTATTCGGTTGCGGAAGGTGTACGTGTAATGCTTGCCTCGAATATCGATTTAGAGTTTGATTGGGTAAAAGTTGTGTGGAATAAATATGTTCCATCAAAGATTGCTTTTTTTCATTGGCTTGCAATTCATGGTGGTGTCCCGGTGAAAGAAGTTCTTCATTCTAGACATTGTTTGCCAAACGGGTTAGACGTACAATGTGAGTGGTGTGCGACTTGTGTCGAGTCCATTGATCATCTTTTGATTCATTGCCCGTGGTCGTTTAGTATTTGGGTCGGGTTGTTTAGTTGGTGGAATTTGTGTTAGGTGACTCCTTCCTCGATTTTGGAGTTCTCATATGATTGGAGTAATGGTATGGGTATTAAAGCATCGAGGTTTTGGAGTTTAATTGGCCCAGCTTCTATATGGGCAATTTGGATCGCAAGGAACGATGCCTTGTTTAATGGAATATATACTTGTTGGGCCGGAGTAATCAAATGTATTAAGTTCAAGGTATTTCAGTGGCTAGTTAATGCCAAGATTTGTGAAAGCTATCAATTCTACAGTTGGGAAAGTCAACCGTGGCTTCTGATATAAAGTTTGAAGTGGGCTGTTTTGGCTTGAAGCTCTAAAGTTCAGCCTCTATTGATTTTTTGGTTTAAAGTTAAACGCCTTTTGTTTGTATGAATTAGTCTTTATGGCTTGATGATTTCTTAAAGTTTTTTTTTTAATTATTATTATTTTTTACTTTTTATTTTTTTGTAATGAAGTAAGGAAGTGGACAGAGCAGTTTGTAGTCCATATTCCTTCATTTTGTATTGTGCAAATTTTTCACTTTTTGTGAAAGTTTGCTTTATATTTAATTTCAAGTTTTTTTGCCAAAAAAAATAAAAATATTCAGTGTCCTTTTATGAGTACGGATGGCAATGTATCTGCACACAATGTTAGTAACGTTTAATAATCATAAATATATGTTTAGTAAAGGAGATGATCCTCACACACACACACACCACTTTTTGATCTATCTACATCTAATTTACTATTATATCTTTAATTATACTTAGAATAATAATATAAGTTCAACTTCCTAGCCTAATTTAGGGGTAAAAATGTGAATTTATGAGATAAAAATGTAAATGAATCAAAAAGTGATGTGTGAGAATCACCTCCCATTTACTAACCGAAATACATATTTACATATAAATATATACATAGTTACTTAAATATATGCGTATATAGTTAAATATTCTTATATGTGTACACTATAAACTACTAAAATGTTATCGAAAATATAAATTGTGAAGATACAACTACGTGAATAGTATTAAATTCATATATCTTAAATATATTACACATCTTTGTTAAAAATATTCTAATGATTTCATTTCATAATAGGATTATTTACTAGCGAAATGACTCGTGGAATCACGAGTTTGTTTAAACGAAACAGTTTAATAATATGTTTTAGGTATTAGGTGAATATAAATGCTAAAGTCATTTAGTTTAATGACCTGTGAGATCACGAATTTCGACTAAGAAATTTGTCGTTGTTAACTTGGTCAGAATAAATGAACTACATTCATTCTTCCACAACGATCTTCAATTTTCATTACAATTACTTTTTTTTGTCATTAATGGTACTTATTTAACATTAAAAGACGGATTGAAAATACCTTGTTCAACCTCACGAAAATCATGATTATTTTTAAATTCTTCTATCATACTATATACCTTCATTTTAAATAGTCGCAATATGATTTTACGTATGTTGTGGTTTTCAGATTCTTGTTGTTTAACAAACATACAATAATAAAACATTGAAGGTGTGATAAAATTTTTCATCAAACAACACAAAAGAGAATAATTTTTTTGAAAAACTATTAACAATGACATGAAAGTTTGTACCTGCTTATTGGAAATAAAAGGTTATTGGATAATATGATGGAGATTTAGAAAAAGAGTTGTAAAGATATGTACATATTGAGAAAAAGAGTTGATAATATATGGTGGAAATGCTCCGAGATATCTATTTTTATATTACATTAATACCGTATCAAATACTAAATGATATTTTTGTTAATTATTTTGCCTTTCAAATTGGCATTCATATATTATCGGCATTTATTTTTTTTATTTTTTTCTTTTTAATTAAAATTAATATAAAATAATGACATCTTCATTATGAAAATTAAAGAGTATTTAGCAAAATGATGACATCATCATTTTAGAGCTTTATATGAATATACGGATAGAAAATGTAACATCTAACGGACACCCGATAACCCGCTTAATTAAACGGATATGGATATGAATGGATGAATTATATTTAAATGGATATGAATATGGATTTTAAAAGTTAAATGGATGTGGATATAGGTGCACCCGATCCATATCCCATCCATTGTCATCCCTAGGTATAAGTGTGGTGTGAAGGGAAAAAATATTTATTATTTATTATTTTAATAATATTTATTTGTTTATTTACTTTTAGAAGGTGATCCTCACACACCACTTTTTGATACATCTACACTTTTGTCTCATAAATTTATAGTTATACCCCTAAATTAATCTAGGGATTTGAACCTATATTATTATTCTAAATATAATTAAGGGTATAATAATAAATGATGTATAGATAGATCAAAAAGTGGTGTGTAAGGATAATCTCCCTTACTTTTAGTTAATTTATTATACACTAAATAAATTAATAACAAAATATAATATATACTTAAAATAAACATTAAACATTGCATTAGTAATTAATAATAAAAAAATGCATCATGCATAATAAAAATTAAATACGATTACATAAATACTTCAATACGGTTACATAAATTAAAACTACGAGTACATAAATAAGTAAATTCCTAAAATGCTAAATGTTATATAAATTGAAAACAAATACATTTTTTTAAGGCAAAAAGTTTTTATTAACAAACGAATATTTACAGGTATAGTTTATATACCAATATCGTGTAAAAACACACTGCCACTACAACTATGTATAAAACTAAAATTGACGACTAAGGTTGTGATCCAACGAAGTGAAAGTATTGTATCGTCTACATCGATTGTAACCTTGCACTTTTTGTATGATAAGTGCAGTGGCTATGTGCGATATCAATCAACCTATTCTGAGACGTTGGTTAGCCGAGGAAAGACATATCCATGATTGAATAATCATTGGTGCCACTCGAGAGATGATCGCTTGAGCCTTTAAGAAATTCAGTTGAAGCTTTGAAGTTGGATGTCTGAAAAATCATGTTGGCCGACCAATTTTTATTATTGAAGATCTTGTTATTTCTATGTTTCCAAATTGTAACAACCCCAAAACGTATCACGAGAAAAAACGCTTTTTTAACAATTATTTAATCTGGCCAGTCCATATGCGCGGCGCGCATATGGATGCGCGATGCGGTTTATAACATAAAACAGAAACAGAACCTGAACTCGGCAACAGCTACCTGCACTTGACCACTTGCGGGGCGCGCAAGGGTATGCGCGGCGCGATTTTGTACACAAAAGTAGCTGTCCCATTTTGACTCACATGCACATGCCTATTTTTCTCAAACACAAATCTTTTAAATGTTAACTCGTTCAACGACCGACATAACTCATATAATTCAAATGGTTACGAGTTTACAAGAAAAGGTCTCAACAACCCATATAACCAAATAGTGTAATTTCGACCCAAATATACATTTAGACGAGTTAGGACTCTATAACCCAACGCGATACCAAGAGCACAATCCCGGAGACTACCAAATCCCCAATCTGCGTCCAAATATCCATAAGCTACCCCATTGAGCCCATGCGCTCCTACGCTTCAAGTCTAACAACTAGCTAGCATCACAATCACAATACCTGTAAAAAGATAAACAACGAGAGGGGTAAGCATAAAGCTTAGTGAATGCAATAATTATACATATACATATATAATCTACTTACTTGCAATCACTTACACAATTACCACGTACACGATAACAATATAATTAGCATACCATCGCAAAGTATAACGCTAAATCTCCAATACCATAAGCTAGCACAACAATAGCATATAATTCGAACAATATATTATGCTACACTACAACATATAACCATTGTTAACCAATCGCACAAGGGAATGGTGCTCGCGAAAGACCATCGGTGTTCGTAACAACCGTTAGTGCACTTAACACGTCGTACACTAACCCCCACGGGTGGCATCTTAGCACATCGATACTTCACCCCGGGTGGTGTCTTAACACGTCGACACTTCACCTGTCATACTTTCCGGAGTGGTGTCTTAGCACGTCGACACTTCACCCCTCATACTTCCCGAGTGGTGTCTTAACACGTCGACACTTCACTCGTCACGTGAAACGTGGTGTCTTAACACGTCGACACTTCACATCTCACGCTACTCAAGTAAATACATTACATACATACACATATAATTATTCCACTCACCTCGTGAACTCGAGCATTACAAACCATGCGCGAAATCTCCACCAAACGCAACCGAGCAAGCTTTTACTTATAATACACATATATGTTTACACACAATCAACATACATTCTCTACAAGAGAATTTGACGCCAACGCCCATAACCATGGGTTTATACCTACCTCCATAATCCGCCCATTTAGACACCTAAGGTGGACTTCACCAATTACCGCTACGGGTGGTAATTTCGACCCATACAAACAAGTATAACTTAACCCAAATTATACTTGACACCAATTAGACCAACTTAGGTCTTAACACTAAATTACCACTTAGGTAGTAATTATTTCAAACGCCATTTACCCTAAAAACCCCAACACGTATAATCTTGACCCATTTTGCGTTTGACCATGTTTGACTTATTGTTAAAATACCATTTTAACCCAAAATCACTTCCCATGATTACTTTCATTCAAAAACCGTCATTTAACACTTAACAAAAGCGTTTAACTTTCATTTAATTCAAAATTAGTGTCATTACCAATTTCGACCCAATCAAAGTCAACCCCTTTTGACACAATTCATAAAACCGCCCATAATCACTAACGGCTAGTGATTATATTTCCAAAACACCAATTAACACCTAAATCAAGTATTTACATACTTGACTCACCAAAACTTGACTCAAAACCCAATTTGACAACCATTTAAGGTCAACACCCATTTGACTAGCAAACTTGTTCTTAAGAACATCAAATTCACTAACAAACTTACAACCTAGTGATTTAACACCCAAACCATGACATATACTTCCAAATTCATCCTCAAACCCTAAACCCACAATAATCAGGTTCACTTACACTAACAATACAACAAAACCCCCAATTTCATGAGAAATGGGGTTTAGAACCCTAACTAGCTCAAACCCTAAACATGAACAAGAATCTTAACAATTAAATTCGGAGTTAAAACTTACCAACACTACCACAACCTAGCCGTGAATGAGGTGAACAACTTTAACTCTCGCGACTAGACCCGATTCACTCTTCTTCTTCCCAAATCTCCAAATCTCTATCTAGAATCTCCTTCTCTCTCTAAAATGAGATGAGAGTGTTGTGTGGATGTGAAAATGATCCAAAACTGGATCCAAATATGATATTATGGCTACAAATCCGTCCCCAAGTGAAAAGACACAAATACCCCTCTTAAAATATTAAAAATCACAAAGCTGTCTGCCAGCACGTTTTGCGCGCCGCGCACTACAACTGAAAAGGGAACGCACCAGTTTTTTTGATTTTGAAATTCAGGAACTGAAGTTGGTTGATTCTGATTCTGCACACATTTACTGACACTTTCAGGAACATTTTCTGACGCACAAAATTCAGGATCTTATACAAATTGACTAGCCACAAGTCCATTTTAGTTGCTTGACAGATTATGTTACTGATGTGTTGAAAGTGTGTGCGGTAGTGCTTAACTTATTCTTCAACTTTTAGATTTATAAAACCTTTTATTATTACACTTTAACACCCTAACGAGCAACAAAACCCGATCAGATGTAGTAATTTAGGTTATCGTCCCAAGAGAGCGTAGATGCGGATAAGAGTTGTCTTATTATTTAATTCTTATTAAAGAATTAAAGATATATTTTTATGTCTTATTATGGGATAGATTCTTATCTCTTAGGAAAGAGATGCTTTAAAGATAAACAAAACAATAAAAAAAGCAAGGAATTGAAGAATCAAAATAAATAAATACAAGTAAAAGTAAAAGCAGTTACATGAACAACCAACTCATACGGCGGAATGTCCTGTTCATATTGATTATAAACATTCCATATTAATTGATTTCGTCGCGAGGTTTTGACCTCTATATGAGACGTTTATCAAAGACTGCATTCATTTTTAAAAGAACCATACCCTTTATTTTATCTATAAAGGTTTAAAAAGCATTACGTAGATTATCAAATAATGATAATCTAAAATATACCGTTTACACACGACCATTACATAATGGTTTACAATAAGAATATATTACATCAAAAATAAGTTTCTTGAATGCAGTTTTTACATAATACCATACAAGCATGGACTCCAAATCTTGTCCTTATTTTAGTATGCAACAGCGGAAGCTCTTAATAATCACCTGAGAATAAACATGCTTAAAACATCAACGAAAATGTTGGTGAGTTATAGGTTTAACCTATATATTATCAAATCATAATAATAGACCACAAGATTTCATATTTCAATATACATCCCGTACATAGAGATAAAAAATCATTCATATGGTGAACACCTGGTAACCAAAATTAACAAGATGCATATAAGAATATCCCCTATCATTCCGGGAAATTCCTTCGAACATGATAAAAACGAATTCAAAGTACTAAAGCATCCGGTACTTTGAATGGGGTTCGTTAGGCCCAATAGATCTATCTTTAGGATTCGCGTCAATTAGTAGATCGGTTTACTAATTCTTAGGTTACCAAGCAAAAAGGGGCATATTCGGCTTCGATCATTCACCCATATAATGTAGTTTCATTTACTTGTGTCTATTTCGTAAAACATTTATAAAACTGCATGTATTCTCATCCCAAAATATTAGGTTTTAAAAGTGGAACTATAACTCACTTTCACAGATTTTTTCTTCGTCGGGAAGTAAGACTTGGCCACTGGTCGATTCACGAACCTATAACAAATATGTACATATATATCAAAGTATGTTCAAAATATATTTACAACATTTTTAATACGTTTTAGTGTTTTAAGTTTATTAAGTCAGCTGTCCTCGTTAGTAACCTACAACTAGTTGTCCACAATTAGATGTACAGAAATAAATCGATATATTTTATCTTGAATCAATCCACGACCCAGTGTATATATGTCTCAGGCTAGATTACAACTCAAAGTATATATATTTTTGGAATCAACCTCAACCCTATATAGCTAACTCCAACATTACTGCATATAGAGTGTCTATGGTTGTTCCAAATAATATATATACATGGGTCGATATGATATGTCAAAACATTTGCATACGTGTCTATGGTATCCCAAGATTACATAATATATTAGAATACATGTATAATGCAATATGAGTTAGCTAGGATATGATTAATATAGATTTGTTACAATATTTCTCGTAGCTACAACAATAAAAAAATATCCAATCTTGTTTTACCCATAACTTCTTCGTTTTAAATCCGTTTTGAGCGAATTAAATTGCTATGGTTTAATATTGAACTCTATTTTATGAATCTAAACAGAAAAAGTATAAGTTTATAGTCGAAAATACAGGTTACAAGTCATTTTTGTAAAGGTAGTCATTTCAGTCGAAAGAACGACGTCTAGATGACCATTTTGGAAAACACACTTCCACTTTGAGTTTAACCATGATTTTTGGATATAGTTTCATGTTCATAAGAAAAATCATTTTCCTAGAAGAACAACTTTTAAATCAAAGCTTATCATAGTTTTTAATTAACTAACCCAAAATAGCCCGCGGTGTTACTACGACGGCGTATATCCGGTTTTACGGTGTTTTTCATGTTTTTCGGTTTTAAATCATTAGGTTAGAATATCATATAGAACATGTGTTTAGTTGATTTTAAAAGTCAAGTTAGAAGGATTAACTTTTTTTTGCGAACAAGTTTAGAATTAACTAAACTATGTTCTAGTGATTACATGTTCAAATCTTCAAAGAAGATAGTTTTATATGTATGAATCGAATGATGTTATGAACATCATTACTACCTCAAGTTTAGTAGGTAAACCTACTGGAAGTGACAAGAAATGATCTAGCTTCAAAGTATCTTGGATGGCTTGAAAGTTCTTGAAGTAGAATCATGACACGAAAACAAGTTCAAGTAAGATTATCAGTCGAATTAAGATAGTTATAGTTATAGAAAATGAATCAAAGTTTGTATATGAGTATTACCTTGATTTAGAATGATATCTTACTGTAAACAACAAGGATTTTTTGAGGTTGGATGATCACTTTACAAGATTGGAAGTGAGCTAGTAAACTTGGAAGTATTCTTGATTTTATGAAACTAGAACTTGTAGAATTTATGAAGAACACTTAGAACTTGAAAATGGAACTTGAGAGAGATCAATTAGATGAAGAAAATTAAAGAATGAAAGTGTTTGTAGGTGTTTTTGGTCGTTGATATATGGATTAGATATAAAGGATATGTAATTTTATTTTTGATTACTAATATTTTTGTAATTTTATGAGATATTTCATGCTAGTTGCCAAATGATGGTTCCCACATGTGTTAGATGACTCACATGGGCTGATAAGAGCTGATCATTGGAGTATATATACCAATAGTACATACATTTAGAAGCTGTGTATTGTACGAGTACGAATACGGGTGCATACGAGTAGAATTGTTGATGAAACTGAACGAGGATGTAATTGTAAGCATTTTTGTTAAGTAGAAGTATTTTGATAAGTGTCTTGAAGTCTTTCAAAAGTGTATGAATACATATTAAAACACTACATGTATATACATTTTAACCGAGTCGTTAAGTCATCGTTAGTCGTTACGTGTAAATGTTGATTTGAAACCTTTAAGTTAACGATCTTGTTAAATGTTGTTAACTCAATGTTTATTATATCTAATGAGATGTTAAATTATTATATTATCATGATATTATGATATATTAATATATCTTAATATGATATATATACATTTAAATGTCGTTACAACGATAATCGTTACATATATGTCTCGTTTCGAAATCCTTAAGTTAGTAGTCTTGTTTTTACATATGTAGTTCATTGTTAATATACATAATGATATATATAATTATCATTTTATCATGTTAAATATAGTGTAACAATATCTTAATATGATACATATGTATTTAGTAAGACGTTGTAATAACGATAATCGTTATATATATCGTTTCGAGTTTCTTAACTTAGTAGTCTCATTTTTATGTATATAACTCATTGTTAATATACTTATGGAGATACTTACTTATCATAATCTCATGTTAACTATATGTATATCCATATATATATATATATATCATCATGTCGTTTTTACAAGTTTTAACATTCGTGAATCGCCGGTCAACTTGGGTGGTCAATTGTCTACATGAAACTCATTTCAAATAATCAAGTCTTAACAAGTTTGATTGCTTAACATGCTGGAAACACTTAATCATATAAATAACAATTTCATTTAATATATATAAACATGAAAAAGTTTAGGTCACTACATACGGGAATCATATTAGGCAAGTTTCATAACTTATATTAACACAAAACAAAATAACAATCATAGACTAATTATTATCCCTTAATAGGTTAAGCTAAATGTTGCATATCATTCAATAGGTAGGACTTAAAGCATATGCTAGATATGTGATGTACATAGCTAACATCTTAATTCTTTATGTTTAATTCAATTACATGATACACATTAATCTTGTGATGAGGATCAATATGCAAATAAACTGACAAATCATATAAGCTATTAAACACCAAGTAGATCAACTCAAGTTACTAGCTGAAAGTCAATTACTACTAAGTTCTCATGCAATCATTAATTAAACAAATCCAAACAAAGGTTCTTCGATTAAGCCTAACAATATCAAATTCTATTATATAAGCGTAATTCAAATCAAATAAGTTTATCACTATTAAGCTTTTTTAACTTAGTTGCATGCAATCCAATTTAACAAGTTTGATGGACTAGATCTAAATAAGTAGCATGGATCGAATAATAGATCATCGGATCAAGTAATAATCAATCCTAAAATCATGTTATTTAATCATTAAGCATGGCCAACAAGTGTATTTAACAAAACAGATTCGAAACAATTCAAACATCATTACAGAAACTCGACCATACAGATCTGGAAAAGAACCAAGAACTGTACGGATAAAGCACACGAAGCCGGCAGCTTCCTTCCAACCAAGCCGGCGGCTTGAAAGGTGAGGCCGACGGCTTCATCTGATTCCCAGATGAAGTTCAGTTTTCATCCACGTAACCACTATGAACGTTTAGTTCATAGCAGAAGACGAACAGAAACAATTACAGTAAATAAAATAAATAAAACAGTAAAGCAAGGATAGAATCATACCTTAAAAAGGTAGATGTAAGAAACTTGAATTAAAAACTTGGATGAATCTTGATTACAATGAATAAATCTAACCTAAGGGTTTAGAGAAAACCCTAAAAAGAAAAACGACCTAACCAGAATCATTGAATTCTAAAAACTACATATGAAAACTGAGACCAGAGGCCTTTATTTATAATGTTTAGAGACGGTGGCCAAACTGGCAGCTTCAGTGGGAAGCCGGCGGCTTGCCTTAGGTCGGTGACTCCTTTTTCAAGTTTAAGCCGCCGGCTTTAAAGATCCGCCAAATCTTCTTGATTTTGTTTCCATTTTTACTTGAACTTGGTCAACAAGTTGAGAAACCGTGTCCATTAGGCCAGCGGCTTCAGGATGAAGCCGGCGGCTTCCTTTGCCTTTTACTTGATCAATAAGTTCTTCAGATTTACAGAGATTATGGAACATTCTGACATATTTAGCTCCAAGCCGGCGGCTTCCTTGAATCCTTGCCGGCGACTTCCTTAGACTTTATGCAATTTTCTCTATTTTTGATCTTGTTTAATACATAACTTTGACAAAATCATTAGAAATACCTTTTTCCCTTTTTACCCATTTTAGTGTGTTTTGGTATTAAAATGACTCTAAAATACTAAGATAACTCCTCAAAATGTTATCAAAAAACTGTATAATTTAGGAGTTATCAGTTACCCATCAAATCGTTTGGTAAGCCTTGATTTTCCACAAAAGCTTCTTCTAGACTTGTGATATTGTGACTTTGTATGTTCCACCATTTTAGCAAAAGTGTCCAAATATTTTTGGTAATTGGACAATTTATCAATTTATGGTCCACCGATTCAGTCATGTATTACAAAGTGAACATAAAATCGTGTCGAGATCAATTCCACGTTTATCTAATTCGATTCTAGTCGAGATTCTTCGCATTAGTGCTCTCCAAATGAATATATCAACCTTTTATGGGAGAGCTTTATATCTTATGGTTTCAATGTTTGAAGCAAATTTCGCAAGCTTTTCGCATCGAACAACAGCGACAAGCCTTTGGTCGTGAAAATTCTGGTAGTGTCCAAGTTCCATTTCCATGTGCCGCACCTATTATAAATTGAAACAGAAGCAATAAGCTGATTTAAATTAGCCAGGTCATCAATTTCACGACCTCGAGGAGGTCTGGACCATTGCTAATTTCTGATGTTTCGAGTCCCCGGGCGAAGTATTCTATCCGAGATCAGTGCATCTTTATTAACTTCGAGATGAAACAGTATGCTGAAATACATGTTGAGGCTGTGATTACCGGACCATTCATCAAACCAGAATGCTGTATCGCGACAGTTGCCAACTTCTCTTGTGAACGAAGAGGTGAATTGAGTGTTTGCATCATCAATTTAGATACCGATTTTGGTTATTTTGGTCCAGATTGTTCTTCCGTTCGGGTACCTGCGAGTATTAGAACTAGAGAAACCCCCCGTTTATACCATATATATATATTGAAATATATTATACCAAAAAATGTTAGGTTCGGTTGTAAAGCGCCACTACCATTTACATATTATAGAAAGATTTTTGGTTAAAAGCGAACCAACCCCCCCCCCCCTCCCGCCACAAATTTTTTTTTTTAAGGTAATAATGTCCGATCCTATTTGACCCAACACAATTTTTTCTAGAATCGGTGGAGCCCCAAAAAAAGCCGAAAAGATTCAAGTAATTTAATGATAGTAGATGGTGCGTGAAAAAGGGAAAAGAAATAAAAGGAGAGACTAGTAAAGATAGATTTCACCATAGTTAGACGCCGCGCGAACGATGTTGATTTGGCCTTCGAATCCAACAATCTTTTCTTGAACTTGTCAATTATAGGTTGCCAAGATGCTGGTTTATGCACTTTAACACCGATAGGAAAAGCTAGGTAACTAAAGGGCAAGGTGCCCGATGAGCATCTAAGTTTTCTAGCCATTGCTTTAATGTCATTTGCATCAACCTCGATTCCGTATAAATTGCTTTTCTTAAAATTGACTTTTAGTCTGGAGAGATCTTCGAAACATTTTAAAAGTTTAGCAATATTTGAGGCGTTTCTATTGCTCCATTCCCCGAAAAAAATTGTATCATCAGCATATTGAAATTTTAAGATAATGATGTTATCTTGTCCTACCCCGATACCTTTGATATATCCATTTTGCAAGCGCTCTTTTTGTTAAGATATATAATCCCTCAGCGACGGTTATGAAAAGGAATGGTGATATTGGATCACCATGTCGAACGCCTCTTTCCGGTATGAATTCCTTGGTGGGAGATGTAGTGACCCGAACTTTTCCATGTTTATATATATTAATTGAGATTGATGTTTACATGATTAAATGTTTCCAACATGTTAAGCAATCAAACTTGTTAAGACTTGATTAATTGAAATAGGTTTCATATAGACAATTGACCACCCAAGTTGACCGGTGATTCACGAACGTTAAAACTTGTAAAAAACTATATGATGACATATATATGGTTATATATATAGTTAACATGATATTATGATAAGTAAACATATCATTAATTATATTAACAATGAACTACATATGTAAAAACAAGACTACTAACTTAATGATTTTGAAACGAGACATATATGTAACGTTTATCGTTGTAACGACATTTAATGTATATATATCATATTAAGAGATATTCGTACATCATAATATCATGATAATATAATAATTTAAAATCTCTTTTGTTATTATAAACATTGGGTTAACAACATTTAACAAGATCGTTAACCTAAAGGTTTCAAAACAACACTTACATGTAACGACTAACGATGACTTAACGACTCAGTTAAAATGTATATACATGTAGTGTTTTAATATGTATTTATACACTTTTGAAAGACTTCAATACACTTATCAAAATACTTCTACTTAACAAAAATGCTTACAATTACATTCTCGTTCAGTTTCATCAACAATTCTACTCGTATGCACCCGTATTCGTACTCGTACAATACACAGCTTTTAGATGTATGTACTATTGGTATATACACTCCAATGATCAGCTCTTAGCAGCCCATGTGAGTCACCTAACACATGTGGGAACCATCATTTGGCAACTAGCATGAAATATCTCATAAGATTACAAAAATATGAGTAATCATTCATGACTTATTTACATGAAAACAAAATTACATATCCTTTATATCTAATCCATACACCAACGACCAAAAACACCTACAAACACTTTCATTCTTCAATTTTCTTCATATAATTGAACTCTCTCAAGTTCTATCTTCAAGTTCTAAGTGTTCTTCATAAATTCCAAAAGTTCTAGTTTCATAAAATCAAGAATACTTTCAAGTTTGCTAGCTCACTTCCAATCTTGTAAGGTGATCATCCAACCTCAAGAAATCTTTGTTTCTTACAGTAGGTTATCATTCTAATACAAGGTAATAATCATATTCAAACTTTGGTTCAATTTCTATAACTATAACAATCTTATTTCAAGTGATGATCTTACTTGAACTTGTTTTCGTGTCATGATTTTGCTTCAAGAACTTTGAGCCATCCAAGGATCCATTGAAGCTAGATCCATTTTTCTCTTTTCCAGTAGGTTCATCCAAGGAACTTAAGGTAGTAATGATGTTCATAACATCATTCGATTCATACATATAAAGCTATCTTATTCGAAGGTTTAAACTTGTAATCACTAGAACATAGTTTAGTTAATTCTAAACTTGTTCGCAAACAAAAGTTAATCCTTCTAACTTGACTTTTAAAATCAACTAAACACATGTTATATATCTATATGATATGCTAACTTAATGATTTAAAACCTGGAAACACGAAAAACACCGTAAAACCGGATTTACGCCGTCGTAGTAACACCGCGGGCTGTTTTGGGTTAGTTAATTAAAAACTATGATAAACTTTGATTTAAAAGTTGTTATTCTGAGAAAATGATTTTTATTATGAACATGAAACTATATCCAAAAATTATGGTTAAACTCAAAGTGGAAGTATGTTTTCTAAAATGGTCATCTAGACGTCGTTCTTTCGACTGAAATGACTACCTTTACAAAAACGACTTGTAACTTATTTTTCCGACTAGAAACCTATAATTTTTTTGTTTAGATTCATAAAATAGAGTTCAATATGAAACCATAGCAATTTGATTCACTCAAAACGGATTTAAAATGAAGAAGTTATGGGTAAAACAAGATTGGATAATTTTTCTCATTTTAGCTACGTGAAAATTGGTAACAAATCTATTCCAACCATAACTTAATCAACTTGTATTATATATTATGTAATCTTGAGATACCATAGACACGTATACAATGTTTCGACCTATCATGTCGACACATCTATATATATTTCGGAACAACCATAGACACTCTATATGTAAATGTTGGAGTTAGCTATACAGGGTTGAGGTTGATTCCAAAATATATATAGTTTGAGTTGTGATCAATACTGAGATACGTATACACTGGGTCGTGGATTGATTCAAGATAATATTTATCGATTTATTTCTGTACATCTAACTGTGGACAACTAGTTGTAGGTTACTAACGAGGACAGCTGACTTAATAAACTTAAAACATCAAAATATATTAAAAGTGTTGTAAATATATTTTGAACATACTTTGATATAAATGTATATATTGTTATAGGTTCGTGAATCAACCAGTGGCCAAGTCTTACTTCCCGACGAAGTAAAAATCTGTGAAAGTGAGTTATAGTCCCACTTTTAAAATCTAATATTTTGGGATGAGAATACATGCAGGTTTTATAAATGATTTACAAAATAGACACAAGTACGTGAAACTACATTCTATGGTTGAATTATCGAAATCGAATATGCCCCTTTTTATTAAGTCTGGTAATCTAAGAATTAGGGAACAGACACCCTAATTGACGCGAATCCTAAAGATAGATCTATTGGGCCTAACAAACCCCATCCAAAGTACCGGATGCTTTAGTACTTCGAAATTTATATCATATCCGAAGGGTGTCCCGGAGTGATGGGGATATTCTTATATATGCATCTTGTTATTGTCGGTTACCAGGTGTTCACCATATGAATGATTTTTATCTCTATGTATGGGATGTGTATTGAAATATGAAATCTTGTGGTCTATTGTTACGATTTGATATATATAGGTTAAACCTATAACTCACCAACATTTTTGTTGACGTTTTAAGCATGTTTATTCTCAGGTGATTATTAAGAGCTTCCGCTGTCGCATACTTAAATAAGGACAAGATTTGGAGTCCATGCTTGTATGATATTGTGTAAAAACTGCATTCAAGAAACTTATTTTGTTGTAACATATTTGTATTGTAAACCATTATGTAATGGTCGTGTGTAAACAGGATATTTTAGATTATCATTATTTGATAATCTACGTAAAGCTTTTTAAACCTTTATTGATGAAATAAAGGTTATGGTTTGTTTAAAAATGAATGCAGTCTTTGAAAAACGTCTCATATAGAGGTCAAAACCTCGCAACGAAATCAATTAATATGGAACGTTTTTAATCAATAAGAACGGGACATTTCAGTTGGTATCCGAGCGTTGGTCTTAGAGAACCAGAAAATTTGCATTAGTGTGTCTTATCGAGTTTGTTAGGATGCATTAGTGAGTCTGGACTTCGACCGTGTTTTCTTTAAAAATGATTGCTTAACATTTTTGTTGGAAACTATATATTTTTAACATATGAATATTATGTGATATATTAATCTCTTAACGTGTTTGATATTATGTGATAGATGTCTACCTCTAGAACAAGCCCCATTGACTCACCTAATAATAATGAAGAGTCAAATGTAAATTGGAATGATTTGTGGACTGATTCACAAGTTCCCGAAGAGGAACCGGAAGAAGAGTCGGAACCGGAAGAAGAATCGGAACCGGAAGAAGAATCGGAACCGGATGAAGAAATAGAACCGGTGGGGGAAATAATAAAACGGTTAAGTAAAAGAAAATCCTCAACCAACCGACCAAAGTTAATTATGGTCAATGGTGTTTCCGCCAAGGAAGCAAAATATTGGGAGGATTACCAATTCTCCGATGAATCGGATTCCGACGAGAATTCCGATGATGTTATAGAAATTACCCCAACTGAATTTAAAAAGGCAAAAGAAAATAATAAGGGAAAGGGCATAAAAATAGAGAAATCTAATTCCAACCCCGATGAACTTTATATGTATCGTCAACCCCCGAAGTCCTTAAGTTGTAACAATGACCCGAGAACCTCTAAACCACCAGGTTTTTCTAAACCAATGTGGACAACGACAGTTAGTATTAGGGGAACATCATATATCCCTAGAAACTTGGCAAAACGAACCAAAACCGAAGAAGAAGAAACGAGCGAGTCGGAATAAGATAGTTGTATTCGTGTGGTGTAATATATGTAATATAGTGTGCTTATGCTTTATGATATATGTAAAAATTGCTTGTATTAATAAGTATTTTTTTTATGAATCTAACTCTTGTCTATTTTACAGTTTAAAAACACAAAATGGATAGACAACCCAATATTTTAAGAGACCTACCCGGAGACATGATTGATGAAATCTTGTCTAGAGTCGGCCAGAATTCTTCGGCACAACTATTTAAGGCGAGATCAGTTTGTAAGACATTCGAAGAACGTTCCAAGAATGTCTTGGTTTATAAGAGACTTTCGTTTGAAAGATGGGGGATATCACATTGGGAAACCCATAAGTTACGATGTGTTTACTTTGACGCATATATTGCGGGGAGCCCAAATGCTATTTTACGCAACGGGTTAAGAAATTATTTTGACTCAATATATCCGAATATTGGACTTCGTGATTTAGAAAAAGCGGCTAACATGCAACATAAAGAAGCATGTTATGCTTACGGATTAGTAATGTTCGCTTCTCACCAAAGTGAGAACAAGAACATCGGGCTACAACTATTAAACAAAACGTTTCCACAAGTGACGGAGTCGGTAATTGGGATAAGAAATGAGGTTTTTAGATTATTACGGGACTGTTGGACATTACGTAACCCTCGTCCCTTTGACGACGTTACAACACGCTGTCTTATCAACGGCCATAAAGGTTATGTTGCACAAGACCAAGGATGGGAAGTAGTTCTAGTAAAACCAGAATGCATGACTTGTTTCTGGACGTATGAATTACGTGTCTTTATTGCCTTTGCTGAACGACTTGTGTACTAGCTAGAATTATCTTCACAACTATCTTGTATCAAAGTTATTGTGTGTTATATTTCATGCTTTATGTAAAATAAGCGGTATTGTAAGTTTGTAAAATATTGTATAAAAGGTTGAACGCGAAATATTATTATAATCAGTTTTTCATATAGAATTGTAGTAGTTGAATTGTATATTAGCTACTAAGTATGAACTTAACGGGTAGGTACTACCCGAATTTAAACTTATAAAATGCTAATATGAAGAAAAAGCTTTTATAAATGAGTTCATATTATGCTACGAAATACTATTAACTACTCTTAATATTCTGTATGATTAACTTGTTCCATTTAACTATTTTGAAGGAAATGGCACCGACTACTCGACACACTGTGAATATGAATGAAGAGGAATTCCGTACTTTTCTAGCTTCAAACATAGCCGCAGTACAGGCTGCGCTACATACCAACAATAACCTTGGATCTAGCAGTACAGGAAATCGTGTAGGATGCACCTACAAAGAATTCACTGCCTGCAAACCTTTGGAATTTGATGGAACCGAAGGACCGATCGGATTGAAACGGTGGACCGAGAAGGTTGAATCGGTGTTTGCCATAAGTAAGTGTACTGAAGAGGACAAAGTGAAGTACGCTACGCATACCTTCACAGGTTCTGCGTTAACATGGTGGAATACCTATCTAGAGCAAGTGGGACAAGATGATGCGTACGCACTACCGTGGTCAGCATTCAAGCACTTGATGAACGAGAAGTACCGTCCCAGAACCGAGGTCAATAAGCTCAAGACAGAACTTAGAGGGTTACGAACCCAAGGATTTGATATTACCACGTACGAAAGACGATTCACAGAATTGTGCCTATTGTGTCCGGGAGCATTCGAAGATGAGGAAGAGAAGATCGACGCGTTTGTGAAAGGATTACCGGAAAGAATCCAAGAAGATATAAGTTCACACGAGCCCGCCTCCATACAACAGGCATGTAGAATGGCTCACAAACTAGTGAACCAGATTGAAGAAAGAATTAAAGAACAGACTGCTGAAGAGGCCAATGTGAAGCAAGTCAAAAGAAAGTGGGAGGAAAACGGTGATAAGAATCACCAATACAACAACAACAGCAATTACAACAATAATCGCAACAATTATCCCAACAATCGCAACATCAATCGCAACTACAACAAACGGCCCAACAACAACAACAACAACAACAACAACAACAACAGCAACTACAACAATCATCCCAACAACAATAATAACCGCAACAACAACAACAATCAGAAGCAACTATGCCAAAGGTGTGAAAAGAATCACTCGGGGTTCTGCACCAAATTTTGCAACAAGTGTAAAAGAAATGGTCATAGCGCGGCGAAGTGTGAGGTCTACGGACCAGGGGTTAATAGAACGAAAGGAACAAATGGTGTCGGAACTAGTAATGGCGGAGCAAGTAGTGTCGGAGCAAGTTATGCCAATGTAGTTTGTTATAAATGTGGAAAACCAGGCCACATTATTAGAAATTGCCCGAACCAGGAGAACACGAATGGACAAGGCCGTGGAAGAGTTTTCAATATTAATGCGGTAGAGGCACAGGAAGACCCGGAGCTTGTTACGGGTACGTTTCTTATTGACAATAAATCTGCTTACGTTTTATTTGATTCGGGTGCGGATAGAAGCTATATGAGTAGAGATTTTTGTGCTAAATTAAGTTGTCCATTGACGCCTTTGGATAGTAAATTTTTACTCGAATTAGCAAATGGTAAATTAATTTCAGCAGATAATATATGTCGGAATCGAGAAATTAAACTGGTTAGCGAAACATTTAAGATTGATTTGATACCAGTAGAGTTAGGGAGTTTAGATGTGATAATCGGTATGGACTGGTTGAAAGAAGTGAAAGCGGAGATCGTTTGTTACAAAAATGCAATTCGCATTATACGAGAAAAAGGAAAACCCTTAATGGTGTACGGAGAAAAGGGCAACACGAAGCTACATCTTATTAGTAATTTGAAGGCACAAAAACTAATAAGAAAAGGTTGCTATGCTGTTCTAGCACACGTCGAGAAAGTACAAACTGAAGAAAAGAGCATCAATGATGTTCCCATTGCAAAAGAATTTCCCGATGTATTTCCGAAAGAATTACCGGGATTACCCCCACATCGATCCGTTGAATTTCAAATAGATCTTGTACCAGGAGCTGCACCAATAGCTCGTGCTCCTTACAGACTCGCACCCAGCGAGATGAAAGAACTGCAAAGCCAATTACAAGAACTTTTAGAGCGTGGTTTCATTCGACCAAGCACATCACCGTGGGGAGCTCCTGTTTTGTTTGTCAAGAAGAAAGATGGTACATTCAGGTTGTGTATCGACTACCGAGAGTTGAACAAACTTACCATCAAGAACCGCTACCCACTACCGAGAATCGACGACTTATTTGATCAACTACAAGGCTCGTCTGTTTATTCAAAGATTGACTTACGTTCCGGGTATCATCAAATGCGGGTGAAAGAAGATGATATTCCAAAGACTGCTTTCAGAACACGTTACGGTCATTACGAGTTTATGGTCATGCCGTTTGGTTTAACTAATGCACCAGCTGTGTTCATGGACCTTATGAACCGAGTGTGTGGACCATACCTTGACAAGTTTGTCATTGTTTTCATTGATGACATACTTATTTACTCAAAGAATGACCAAGAACACGGTGAACATTTGAGAAAGGTGTTAGAAGTATTGAGGAAGGAAGAATTGTACGTTAAGTTTTCAAAGTGTGCATTTTGGTTGGAAGAAGTTCAATTCCTCGGTCACATAGTGAACAAAGAAGGTATTAAGGTGGATCCGGCAAAGATAGAAACTGTTGAAAAGTGGGAAACCCCGAAAACTCCGAAACACATACGCCAGTTTTTAGGACTAGCTGGTTACTACAGAAGGTTCATCCAAGACTTTTCCAGAATAGCAAAACCCTTGACTGCATTAACGCATAAAGGGAAGAAATTTGAATGGAATGATGAACAAGAGAAAGCGTTTCAGTTATTGAAGAAAAAGCTAACTACGGCACCTATATTGTCATTGCCTGAAGGGAATGATGATTTTGTGATTTATTGTGACGCATCAAAGCAAGGTCTCGGTTGTGTATTAATGCAACGAACGAAGGTGATTGCTTATGCGTCTAGACAATTGAAGATTCACGAACAAAATTATACGACGCATGATTTGGAATTAGGCGCGGTTGTTTTTGCATTAAAGACTTGGAGGCACTACTTATATGGGGTCAAAAGTATTATATATACCGACCACAAAAGTCTTCAACACATATTTAATCAGAAACAACTGAATATGAGGCAGCGTAGGTGGATTGAATTATTGAATGATTACGATTTTGTGATTCGTTACCACCCGGGGAAGGCAAATGTGGTAGCCGATGCCTTGAGCAGGAAGGATAGAGAACCCATTCGAGTAAAATCTATGAATATAATGATTCATAATAACATTACTACTCAAATAAAGGAGGCGCAACAAGGAGTTTTAAAAGAGGGAAATTTAAAGGATGAAATACCCAAAGGATCGGAGAAGCATCTTAATATTCAGGAAGACGGAACCCGGTATAGGGCTGAAAGGATTTGGGTACCAAAATTTGGAGATATGAGAGAAATGGTACTTAGAGAAGCTCATAAAACCAGATACTCAATACATCCTGGAACGGGGAAGATGTACAAGGATCTCAAGAAACATTTTTGGTGGCCGGGTATGAAAGCCGATGTTGCTAAATACGTAGGAGAATGTTTGACGTGTTCTAAGGTCAAAGCTGAGCATCAGAAACCATCAGGTCTACTTCAACAACCCGAAATCCCGGAATGGAAATGGGAAAACATTACCATGGATTTCATCACTAAATTGCCAAGGACTGCAAGTGGTTTTGATACTATTTGGGTAATAGTTGATCGTCTCACCAAATTAGCACACTTCCTACCAATAAGAGAAGATGACAAGATGGAGAAGTTAGCACGACTGTATTTGAAGGAAGTCGTCTCCAGACATGGAATACCAATCTCTATTATCTCTGATAGGGATGGCAGATTTATTTCAAGATTCTGGCAGACATTACAGCAAGCATTAGGAACTCGTCTAGACATGAGTACTGCCTATCATCCACAAACTGATGGGCAGAGCGAAAGGACGATACAAACGCTTGAAGACATGCTACGAGCATGTGTTATTGATTTCGGATACAGTTGGGATCGACATCTACCGTTAGCAGAATTTTCCTACAACAACAGCTACCATTCAAGCATTGAGATGGCGCCGTTTGAAGCACTTTATGGTAGAAAGTGCAGGTCTCCGATTTGTTGGAGTGAGGTGGGGGATAGACAGATTACGGGTCCGGAGATTATACAAGAAACTACCGAGAAGATCATCCAAATTCAACAACGGTTGAAAACCGCCCAAAGTCGACAAAAGAGCTACGCTGACATTAAAAGAAAAGATATAGAATTTGAAATTGGAGAGATGGTCATGCTTAAAGTTTCACCTTGGAAAGGCGTTGTTCGATTTGGTAAACGAGGGAAATTAAATCCAAGGTATATTGGACCATTCAAGATTATTGATCGTGTCGGACCAGTAGCTTACCGACTTGAGTTACCTCAACAACTCGCGGCTGTACATAACACTTTCCACGTCTCGAATTTGAAGAAATGTTTTGCTAAAGAAGATCTCACTATTCCGTTAGATGAAATCCAAATCAACGAAAAACTTCAATTCATCGAAGAACCCGTCGAAATAATGGATCGTGAGGTTAAAAGACTTAAGCAAAACAAGATACCAATTGTTAAGGTTCGATGGAATGCTCGTAGAGGACCCGAGTTCACCTGGGAGCGTGAAGATCAGATGAAGAAGAAATACCCGCATCAATTTCCAGAAGATTCGTCAACACCTTCAACAGCTTAAAATTTCGGGACGAAATTTATTTAACGGGTAGGTACTGTAGTGACCCGAACTTTTCCATGTTTATATATATTAATTGAGATTGATGTTTACATGATTAAATGTTTCCAACATGTTAAGCAATCAAACTTGTTAAGACTTGATTAATTGAAATAGGTTTCATATAGACAATTGACCACCCAAGTTGACCGGTGATTCACGAACGTTAAAACTTGTAAAAAACTATATGATGACATATATATGGTTATATATATAGTTAACATGATATTATGATAAGTAAACATATCATTAATTATATTAACAATGAACTACATATGTAAAAACAAGACTACTAACTTAATGATTTTGAAACGAGACATATATGTAACGTTTATCGCTGTAACGACATTTAATGTATATATATCATATTAAGAGATATTCGTACATCATAATATCATGATAATATAATAATTTAAAATCTCTTTTGTTATTATAAACATTGGGTTAACAACATTTAACAAGATCGTTAACCTAAAGGTTTCAAAACAACACTTACATGTAACGACTAACGATGACTTAACGACTCAGTTAAAATGTATATACATGTAGTGTTTTAATATGTATTTATACACTTTTGAAAGACTTCAATACACTTATCAAAATACTTCTACTTAACAAAAATGCTTACAATTACATTCTCGTTCAGTTTCATCAACAATTCTACTCGTATGCACCCGTATTCGTACTCGTACAATACACAGCTTTTAGATGTATGTACTATTGGTATATACACTCCAATGATCAGCTCTTAGCAGCCCATGTGAGTCACCTAACACATGTGGGAACCATCATTTGGCAACTAGCATGAAATATCTCATAAGATTACAAAAATATGAGTAATCATTCATGACTTATTTACATGAAAACAAAATTACATATCCTTTATATCTAATCCATACACCAACGACCAAAAACACCTACAAACACTTTCATTCTTCAATTTTCTTCATATAATTGAACTCTCTCAAGTTCTATCTTCAAGTTCTAAGTGTTCTTCATAAATTCCAAAAGTTCTAGTTTCATAAAATCAAGAATACTTTCAAGTTTGCTAGCTCACTTCCAATCTTGTAAGGTGATCATCCAACCTCAAGAAATCTTTGTTTCTTACAGTAGGTTATCATTCTAATACAAGGTAATAATCATATTCAAACTTTGGTTCAATTTCTATAACTATAACAATCTTATTTCAAGTGATGATCTTACTTGAACTTGTTTTCGTGTCATGATTTTGCTTCAAGAACTTTGAGCCATCCAAGGATCCATTGAAGCTAGATCCATTTTTCTCTTTTCCAGTAGGTTCATCCAAGGAACTTAAGGTAGTAATGATGTTCATAACATCATTCGATTCATACATATAAAGCTATCTTATTCGAAGGTTTAAACTTGTAATCACTAGAACATAGTTTAGTTAATTCTAAACTTGTTCGCAAACAAAAGTTAATCCTTCTAACTTGACTTTTAAAATCAACTAAACACATGTTATATATCTATATGATATGCTAACTTAATGATTTAAAACCTGGAAACACGAAAAACACCGTAAAACCGGATTTACGCCGTCGTAGTAACACCGCGGGCTGTTTTGGGTTAGTTAATTAAAAACTATGATAAACTTTGATTTAAAAGTTGTTATTCTGAGAAAATGATTTTTATTATGAACATGAAACTATATCCAAAAATTATGGTTAAACTCAAAGTGGAAGTATGTTTTCTAAAATGGTCATCTAGACGTCGTTCTTTCGACTGAAATGACTACCTTTACAAAAATGACTTGTAACTTATTTTTCCGACTAGAAACCTATAATTTTTTTGTTTAGATTCATAAAATAGAGTTCAATATGAAACCATAGCATTTTGATTCACTCAAAACGGATTTAAAATGAAGAAGTTATGGGTAAAACAAGATTGGATAATTTTTCTCATTTTAGCTACGTGAAAATTGGTAACAAATCTATTCCAACCATAACTTAATCAACTTGTATTATATATTATGTAATCTTGAGATACCATAGACACGTATACAATGTTTCGACCTATCATGTCGACACATCTATATATATTTCGGAACAACCATAGACACTCTATATGTAAATGTTGGAGTTAGCTATACAGGGTTGAGGTTGATTCCAAAATATATATAGTTTGAGTTGTGATCAATACTGAGATACGTATACACTGGGTCGTGGATTGATTCAAGATAATATTTATCGATTTATTTCTGTACATCTAACTGTGGACAACTAGTTGTAGGTTACTAACGAGGACAGCTGACTTAATAAACTTAAAACATCAAAATATATTAAAAGTGTTGTAAATATATTTTGAACATACTTTGATATAAATGTATATATTGTTATAGGTTCGTGAATCAACCAGTGGCCAAGTCTTACTTCCCGACGAAGTAAAAATCTGTGAAAGTGAGTTATAGTCCCACTTTTAAAATCTAATATTTTGGGATGAGAATACATGCAGGTTTTATAAATGATTTACAAAATAGACACAAGTACGTGAAACTACATTCTATGGTTGAATTATCGAAATCGAATATGCCCCTTTTTATTAAGTCTGGTAATCTAAGAATTAGGGAACAGACACCCTAATTGACGCGAATCCTAAAGATAGATCTATTGGGCCTAACAAACCCCATCCAAAGTACCGGATGCTTTAGTACTTCGAAATTTATATCATATCCGAAGGGTGTCCCGGAGTGATGGGGATATTCTTATATATGCATCTTGTTATTGTCGGTTACCAGGTGTTCACCATATGAATGATTTTTATCTCTATGTATGGGATGTGTATTGAAATATGAAATCTTGTGGTCTATTGTTACGATTTGATATATATAGGTTAAACCTATAACTCACCAACATTTTTGTTGACGTTTTAAGCATGTTTATTCTCAGGTGATTATTAAGAGCTTCCGCTGTCGCATACTTAAATAAGGACAAGATTTGGAGTCCATGCTTGTATGATATTGTGTAAAAACTGCATTCAAGAAACTTATTTTGTTGTAACATATTTGTATTGTAAACCATTATGTAATGGTCGTGTGTAAACAGGATATTTTAGATTATCATTATTTGATAATCTACGTAAAGCTTTTTAAACCTTTATTGATGAAATAAAGGTTATGGTTTGTTTAAAAATGAATGCAGTCTTTGAAAAACGTCTCATATAGAGGTCAAAACCTCGCAACGAAATCAATTAATATGGAACGTTTTTAATCAATAAGAACGGGACATTTCAGGAGACCCATTTATTTAAATTTTGATCGAGGCTGATGAATGTAACACCCTGAATTTTTTTTTATCACAGTGGAAGTATATTTAATTATTGAAATAATCATGGTTAATGTTTACAAACCATAGTTAATAAATCATCTTAGTTAACGTGATTACAATATTCCAAAACGAACATTACAAAATCAGAAAACATCAGAGTTCAGCTTATAGTCAAACATATCTTCAACCCATCCGCAACACCCGTCCTAATCAACAGTACCTAAACCTGCAAGGAGTGAAAATGTGGGGGAATTAGCATAACTGCTAAGTGAATGGATACTATCTAACAGACCATACATAAGCAACTGAACATGCAAGGGTCACATATATGCTAACGTCCTGAACTAGCATACAACAACAACTGACAATATAAGGATCGACGGCTTGTACGAGCACACGAACTAGCTGATCAGGCTACAGTCTACCGATAGTCCGCTTTACTGATTCCACGGCATAACCGTCCAGACGCAAAACATGTGTCCTTCTATGCTATACTGAACAATCAGTAACATCATAATCCAACTAGGCTACCACAGTCGACCTCACACCAACCCTACCTTGCTGCCTCGGTGGGTTCCCAACCTTGCCGCCTCGGCTGGTATCCAACTAACAGTGTGTAGTGACCCGAACTTTTCCATGTTTATATATATTAAATGAAATTGATATTTACATGATTAAGTGTTTCCAACATGTTAAGCAATCAAACTTATTAAGACTTGATTAATTGGAATAGGTTTCATATAGAAAAATGACCACCCAAGTTGACCGGTGATTCACGAACGTTAAAACTTGTAAAAACTATACGATGACATATATATGGTTATATATATAGTTAACATGATTTTATTATAAGTATGTATCTCATTAGGTATTTTAACAATGAGTTATATACATAAAAATGAGACTATTAAATTAAGAAACTCGAAAACGATATATATAACGATTATCGTTATAACGTCTTACTAGGTACATATGAATCATATTAATATATTGATACACTTGGTTAATTATGTTAAATGATAAGTAAATATATCATTAAGTGTATTAACAATGAACTACATATGTAAAAATAAGACTACTAACTTAATGATTTTGAAACGAGACATATATGTAACGATTATCGTTGTAACGACATTTAATGTATATAGATCATATTAAGAGATATTCGTACATCATAATATCATGATAATATAATAATTTAAAATCTCATTTGATATTATAAACATTGGGTTAACAACATTTAACAAGATCGTTAACCTAAAGGTTTCAAAACAACATTTACATGTAACGACTAACGATGACTTAACGACTCAGTTAAAATGTATATACATGTAGTGTTTTAATATGTATTCATACACTTTTAAAAGACTTCAAGACACTTATCAAAATACTTCTACTTAACAAAAATGCTTACAATTACATCCTCGTTCAGTTTCATCAACAAATCTACTCGTATGCACCCGTATTCGTACTCGTACAATACACAGCTTTTAGATGTATGTACTATTGGTATATACACTCCAATGATTAGTTCTTAGCAGCCCATGTGAGTCACCTAACACATGTGGGAACCATCATTTGGAAACTAGCATGAAATATCTCATAAAATTACAAAAATATGAGTAATCATTCATGACTTATTTACATGAAAACAAAATTACATATCCTTTATATCTAATCCATACACCAACGACCAAAAACACCTACAAACACTTTCATTCTTCAATTTTATTCATCTAATTAATCTCTCTCATGTTCTATCTTCAAGTTCTAAGTGTTCTTCATAAATTCCAAAAGTTCTAGTTTCATAAAATCAAGAATACTTCCAAGATTGCAAGTTTACTTCCAAGTTTTCTAAATCCATTCCAAGTAATCATCCAAGATCAAGAAACCTTTGTTACTTACAGTTGGTTATATTTCTAATACAAGGTAATAATCATATTCAAACTTTAATTCAATTTCTATAACTATAACAATCTTATTTCGAGTGGAAATCTTACTTGAAATTGTTTTCTTGTCATGATTCTGCTTCAAGAACTTTCAAGCCATCCAAGGATCGTTTGAAGCTAGATCCATTTCTTTCATTTCCAGTAGGTTTATCCAAGGAACTTGAGGTAGTAATGATGTTCATAACATCATTCGATTCATACATAAAAAGCTGTCTTATTCAACGTTATAAACTTGTAATCACTAGAACATAGTTTAGTTAATTCTAAACTTGTTCGCAAATAAAGTTAATCCTTCTAACTAGACTTTTAAAATCAACTAAACACATGTTCTATATCTATATGATATGCTAACTTAATGATTTAAAACCAGGAAACACGATAAACACCATAAAACTGGATATACGCCGTCGTAGTAAAACCGGGGGCTGTTTTGGTTGGGATAATTAAAAGCTAAGAAGAACTTTGATTTAAAAGCTATACTTCTGAAAAAATTATTTTTCTTATGAACATGAAACTATATCCAAAAATCATGGTTAAACTCAAAGTGAAAGTATGTTTTTCAAAATGGTCATCAAGATGTCGTTCTTTCGACGGAAATGACTACCTCTTTCAAAAACGACTTGTAACTTGTATTTCTGACTATAAACTTATACTTTTTCTATTTAGATTCATAAAGTTAAGTTCAATACGAAACCTTGGCAACTGGAATCACTCAAAACGGATTAGAAACGAAGAAATGGCGAGTAAAACAAGATTGATAAAAACTACTCATTTTACCTACGTGAAAGTTAGTAATAAATCTATTCCAACCATAACCTAATCAACTTATATTGTATATTATGTAATCTTGAGATACCATAGATACGTATACAATGTTTTGACCTATCATGTCGACCCATCTATATATATATATTTCGGAACAACCATAGACACTCTATATGTGAATGTTGGAGTTAGCTATACAGGGTTGAGGTTGATTCCAAAATATATATATAGTTTGAGTTGTGATCAATACTGAGATACGTATACACTGGGTCGTGGATTGATTCAAGATAATATTTATCGATTTATTTTTGTACATCTAACTGTGGACAACTAGTTGTAGGTTACTAACGAGGACAGCTGACTTAATAAACTTAAAACATCAAAATGTATTAAAAGTATTGTAAATATATTTTGAACATACTTTGATATATATGTATATATTGTTATAGGTTCGTGAATCAACCAGTGGCCAAGTCTTACTTCCCGACGAAGTAAAAATCTGTAAAAGTGAGTTATAGTCCCACTTTTAAAATCTAATATTTTTGGGATGAGAATACATGCAGGTTTTATAAATGATTTACAAAATAGACACAAGTACGTGAAACTACATTCTATGGTTGAATTATCGAAATCGAATATGCCTCTTTTTATTAAGTCTGGTAATCTAAGAATTAGGGAACAGACACCCTAATTGACGCGAATCCTAAAGATAGATCTATTGGGCCTAACAAACCCCATCCAAAGTACCGGATGCTTTAGTACTTCAAAATTTATATCATATCCGAAGGGTGTCCCGGAATGATGAGGATATTCTTATATATGCATCTTGTTAATGTCGGTTACCAGGTGTTCACCATATGAATGATTTTTATCTCTATGTATGGGATGTGTATTGAAATATGAAATCTTGTGGTCTATTGTTACGATTTGATATATATAGGTTAAACATATAACTCACCAACATTTTTGTTGACGTTTAAAGCATATTTATTCTCAGGTGAATACTAAGAGCTTTCGCTGTTGCATACTAAAATAAGGACAAGATTTGGAGTCCATGTTTGTATGATATTGTGTAAAAACTGCATTCAAGAAACTGATTTCGATGTAACATATTTGTATTGTAAACCATTATGTAATGGTCTTGTGTAAACAGGATATTTTAGATTATCATTATTTGATAATCTACGTAAAGCTTTTTAAACCTTTATTTATGAAATAAAGGTTATGGTTTGTTTTAAAAATGAATGCAGTCTTTGAAAAAATGTCTCATATAGAGGTCAAAACCTCGCAACGAAATCAATTAATATGGAACGTTTTTAATCAATAAGAACGGGACATTTCAGTTGGTATCCGAGCGTTGGTCTTAGAGAACCAGAAAATTTGCATTAGTGTGTCTTATCGAGTTTGTTAGGATGCATTAGTGAGTCTGGACTTCGACCGTGTTTTCTTTAAAAATGATTGCTTAACATTTTTGTTGGAAACTATATATTTTTAACATGTGAATATTATGTGATATATTAATCTCTTAACGTGTTTGATATTATGTGATAGATGTCTACCTCTAGAAAAAGTTCCATTGACTCACCTAATAATAATGAAGAGTCAAATGTAAATTGGAATGATTCGTGGACTGATTCACAAGTTCCCGAAGAGGAACCGGAAGAAGAGTCGGAACCGGAAGAAGAATCGGAACCGGAAGAAGAAATAGAACCAGTGGGGGAAATAATAAAACGGTTAAGTAGAAGAAAATCCTCAACCAACGACCAAAGTTAATTATGGTCAATGGTGTTTCCGCCAAGGAAGCAAAGTATTGGGAGGATTACCAATTCTCCGATGAATCGGATCCCGACAAGGATTCCGATGATGTTATAGAAATTACCCCAACACAATTTAATAAGGCAAAAGAGAACAATAAGAGAAAGGGCATAAAAATAGAGAAATTTGATTCCAAACCCGATGAACTTTATATGTATCGTCAACACCCGTATTTCTTAAGTTGTGACAATAACCCGGGAACCTCTAAACCACCGGGTTTTTCTAAACCAATGTGGAAAACGACGGTTCGTATTAGGGGAATATCATATATCCCTAGAAACTTGGCAAAACGAACCAAAACTGAAGAAGAAGAAACGAGCGAGTCGGAATAAGATAGTTGTATTCGTGTGGTGTAATATATGTAATATAGTGTGCTTATGCTTTATGATATATGTAAAAATTGCTTGTATTAATAAGTATTTTTTTTATGAATCTAACTCTTGTCTATTTTACAGTATAAAAACACAAAATGGATAGACAACCCAATATTTTAAGAGACCTACCCGGAGAGATGATTGATGAAATCTTGTCTAGAGTCGGTCAGAATTCCTCGGCACAACTATTTAAGGCGAGATCAGTTTGTAAGACATTCGAAGAACGTTCCAAGAATGCCTTGGTTTATAAAAGGCTTTCGTTCGAAAGATGGGGAATATCACATTGGGAAATCCATAAGTTACGATGTGTTTACTTTGACGCATATTTTGCGGGGAACCCAAATGCTATTTTACGCAACGTCTTAAGAAATTATTTTGACTCAATATATCCGAATATAGGACTTTGTGATTTAGAAAAAGCGGCTAACATGCAACATAAAGAAGCATGTTATGCTTACGGGTAAGTAATGTTCGCTTCTCACCAAAGTGAGAACAAGAACATTAGGCTACAACTATTAAACAAAACGTTCTCACAAGTGACGGAGTCGGTAATTGGGGTAAGAAATGAGGTTTTTAGATTGTTACGGGACTGTTGGACATTACGTAACCCTCGTCCCTTTGACGATGTTGCAACACGCTGTCTTATCAACGGCCATAACGGTTATGTTCCACAAGACCAAGGATGGGAAGTAGTCCTAGTAAAACCAGAATGCATGACTTGTTTCTGGACGTATGAATTACGTGTCTTTATTGCCTTTACTGAACGACTTGTGTACTAGCTAGAATTATCTTCACAACTATCTTGTATCAAAGTTATTGTGTGCTATATTTCATGCTATATGTAAAATAAGCGGTATTGTAAGTTTGTAAAATATTGTGTAAAAGTTTGAACACGAAATATTATTATAATCAGTTTTTCATATAGAATTGTAGTAGTTGAATTGTATATTACCTACTAAGTATGAACTTAACGGGTAGGTACTACCCGAATTTAAACTTATAAAATGCTAATATGAATAAAAAGCTTTTATAAATGAGTTCATATTATGCTACGAGATACTATTGACTACTCTTAATATTCTGTATGATTAACTTGTTTCATTTGACTATTTGAAGGAAATGGCACCGACTACTCGACAAACCATGAATATGAGCGAAGAGAAATTTCGTACCTTTCTTGCTGCAAACATAGCTGCAGTACAGGCTGCGCTACATACCAATAATAACCTTGAATCTAGCAGTACAGGAAATCGTGTAGGATGCACCTACAAAGAATTCACTGCTTGCAAACCTTTGGAATTTGATGGAACCGAAGGACCGATCGGATTGAAACGGTGGACCGAGAAGGTCGAATCGGTGTTTGCCATAAGTAAGTGTACTGAAGAGGACAAAGTGAAGTACGCTACACATACCTTCACAGGTTCTGCGTTAACATGGTGGAATACCTATCTAGAGCAAGTGGGACAAGATGATGCTTACGCACTACCATGGTCAGCATTCAAGCACTTGATGAACGAGAAGTACCGTCCCAGAATCGAGGTCAATAAACTCAAGACAGAACTTAGAGGGTTACGAACCCAAGGATTTGATATTACCACGTACGAAAGACGATTCACAGAATTATGCCTATTCTGTCCGGGAGCGTTCGAAGATAAGGAAGAGAAGATCGACGCGTTTGTGAAAGGATTACCGGAAAGAATCCAAGAAGATATAAGTTCACACGAGCCCGCCTCCATACAACAGGCATGTAGAATGGCTCACAAACTAGTGAACCAGATTGAAGAAAGAATTAAAGAACAGACTGCTGAAAAGGCCAATGTGAAGCAAGTCAAAAAAAAGTGGGAGGAAAACGGTGATAAGAATCACCAATACAACAACAACAGCAATTACAACAATAATCGCAACAACTATCCTAACAATCGCAACATCAATCGCAACTACAACAAACGGCTCAACAACAACAACAACAACAACAACAACAAGAACAACAACAACAACAACAACAACAACAACAACAACAACAACTACAACAATCATCTTAACAACAATAATAACTGCAACAATAACAACAATCAGAAGCAGCTATGCCAAAGGTGTGAAAAGTATCACTCGGGGTTCTGCACCAAATTTTGCAACAAGTGTAAAAGAAATGGTCATAGCGCGGCGAAGTGTGAGGTCTACGGACCAGGGGTTAACAGAACGAAAGGAATAAATGGTGTCGGAACGAGTAATGGCGGAGCAAGTTATGCCAATGTAGTTTGTTATAAATGTGGAAAACTGGGCCACATTATTAGAAATTGCCCGAACCAGGAGAACATGAATGGACAAGGCCGCAGAAGAGTTTTCAATATTAATGCGGCAGAGGCACAGGAAGACTCGGAGCTTGTTACGGGAACGTTTCTTATTGACAATAAATCTGCTTACGTTTTATTTGATTCGGGTGCGGATAGAAGCTATATGAGTAGAGATTTTTGTGCTAAATTAAGTTGTCCATTGACGCCTTTGGATAGTAAATTTTTACTCAAATTAGCAAATGGTAAATTAATTTCAGCAGATAATATATGTCGGAATCGAGAAATTAAACTGGTCAGCGAAACATTTAAGATTGACTTGATACCAGTAGAGTTAGGGAGTTTTGATGTGATAATCGGTATGGACTGGTTGAAAGAAGTGAAAGCAGAGATCGTTTGTTACAAAAATGCAATTCGCATTATACGAGAAAAAGGAAAACCCTTAATGGTGTACGGAGAAAAGGGCAACACGAAGCTACATCTTATTAGTAATTTGAAGGCACACAAACTGATAAGAAAAGGTTGCTATGCTGTTCTAGCACACGTCGAGAAAGTACAAACTGAAGAAAAGAGTATCAATGATGTTCCCGTCGCAAAAGAATTTCCCGATGTATTTCCGAAAGAATTACCGGGACTACCTCCACATCGATCTGTTGAATTTCAAATAGATCTTGTACCAGGAGCTGCACCAATAGCTCGTGCTCCTTACAGACTCGCACCCAGCGAGATGAAAGAACTGCAAAGCCAATTACAAGAACTTTTAGAGCTTGGTTTCATTTGACCAAGCACATCACCGTGGGGAGCTCCTGTTTTGTTTGTCAAGAAGAAAGATGGTACATTCAGGTTGTGTATCGACTACCAAGAGTTGAACAAACTTACCATCAAGAACCGCTACCCACTACTGAGAATCGACGACTTATTTGATTAACTACAAGGCTCGTCTTTTTATTCAAAGATTGACTTACATTACGGGTATCATCAAATGCGGGTGAAAGAAGATGATATTCCAAAGACTGCTTTCAGAACACGTTATGGTCATTACGAATTTATGGTCATGCCGTTTGGTTTAACTAATGCACCAGCTGTGTTCATGGACCTTATGAACCGAGTGTGTGGACCATACCTTGACAAGTTTGTCATTGTTTTCATTGATGACATACTTATTTACTCAAAGAATGACCAAGAACACGGTGAACATTTGAGAAAGGTGTTAGAAGTATTGAGGAAGGAAGAATTGTACTCTAAGTTTTCAAAGTGTGCATTTTGGTTGGAAGAAGTTCAATTCCTCGGTCACATAGTGAACAAAGAAGGTATTAAGGTGGATCCGGCAAAGATAGAAACTGTTGAAAAGTGGGAAACCCCGAAAACTCTGAAACACATACGTCAGTTTTTAGGACTAGCTGGTTACTACAGAAGGTTCATCCAAGACTTTTCGAGAATAGCAAAACCCTTGACTGCATTAACGCATAAAGGGAAGAAATTTGAATGGAAGGATGAACAAGAGAAAGCGTTTCAGTTATTGAAGAAAAAGCTAACTACGGCACCTATATTGTCATTGCCTGAAGGGAATGATGATTTTGTAATTTATTGTGACGCATCAAAGCAAGGTCTCAGTTGTGTATTAATGCAACGAACGAAGGTGATTGCTTATGCGTCTAGACAATTGAAGATTCACGAGCAAAATTATACGACGCATGATATGGAATTAGGCGCGGTTGTTTTTGCATTAAAGACTTGGAGGCACTACTTATATGGGGTCAAAAGTATTATATATACCGACCACAAAAGTCTTCAACACATATTTAATCAGAAACAACTGAATATGAGGCAGCGTAGGTGGATTGAATTGTTGAATGATTACGACTTTGAGATTCGTTACCACCCGGGGAAGGCAAATGTGGTAGCCGACGCCTTGAGCAGGAAGGACAGAGAACCCATTCGAGTAAAATCTATGAATATAATGATTCACACTAACCTTACTACTCAAATAAAGGAGGCGCAACAAGGAGTTTTAAAAGAGGGAAATTTAAAGGATGAAATACCCAAAGGATTGGAGAAGCATCTTAATATTCGGGAAGACGGAACCCGGTATAGGGCTGAAAGAATTTGGGTATCAAAATTTGGAGATATGAGAGAAATGGTACTTAGAGAAGCTCATAAAACCAGATACTCAATACATCCTGGAACGGGGAAGATGTACAAGGATCTTAAGAAACATTTTTGGTGGCCAGGTATGAAAGCCGATATTGCTAAATATGTAAGAGAATGTTTGGCGTGTTCTAAGGTCAAAGCTGAACATCAAAAACCATCAGGTCTACCACAACAACCTGAAATCCCGGAATGGAAATGGGAAAACATTACCATGGATTTCATCACTAAATTGTCAAGGACTGCAAGTGGTTTTGATACTATTTGGGTAATAGTTGATCGTCTCACCAAATCAGCACACTTCCTGCCAATAAGAGAAGATGAAAAGATGGAGAAGTTAGCACGACTGTATTTGAAGGAAGTCATCTCCAGACATGGAATACCAATCTCTATTATCTCTGATAGGGATGGCAGATTTATTTCAAGATTCTGGCAGACATTACAGCAAGCATTAGGAACTCGTCTAGACATGAGTACTGCCTATCATCCACAAACTGATGGGCAGAGTGAAAGGACGATACAAACGCTTGAAGACATGCTACGAGCATGTGTTATTGATTTCGGAAATAGTTGGGATCGACATCTATCGTTAGCAGAATTTTCCTACAACAACAGCTACCATTCAAGCATTGAGATGGTGCCGTTTGAAGCACTTTATGGTAGAAAGTGCAGGTCTCCGATTTGTTGGAGTGAAGTGGGGGATAGACAGATTACGGGTCCGGAGATAATACAAGAAACTACCGAGAAGATCATCCAAATTCAACAACGGTTGAAAACCGCCCAAAGTCGACAAAAGAGCTACGCTGACATTAAAAGAAAAGATATAGAATTTAAAATTGGAGAGATGGTCATGCTTAAAGTTGCACCTTGGAAAGGCGTTGTTCGATTTGGTAAACGAGGGAAATTAAATCCAAGGTATATCGGACCATTCAAGATTATTAATCGTGTTGGGCCAGTAGCTTACCGACTTGAGTTACCTCAACAACTCGCGGCTGTACATAACACTTTCCACGTCTCGAATTTGAAGAAATGTTTTGCTAAAGAAGATCTCACTATTCCGTTAGATGAAATCCAAATCAACGAAAAACTTCAATTCATCGAAGAACCCGTCGAAATAATGGATCGTGAGGTTAAAAGACTTAAGCAAAACAAGATACCAATTATTAAGGTTCGATGGAATGCTCGTAGAGGACCCGAGTTCACCTGGGAACAAGAAGATCAGATGAAGAAGAAATACCCACATTTATTTCCAGAAGATACGTCAACACCTCCAACTGCTTAAAATTTCGGGACGAAATTTATTTAACTGGTAGGTACTGTAGTGACCCGAACTTTTCCATGTTTATATATATTAAATGTTTTCCATGTTTATATATATAAAATGAAATTGATATTTACATGATTAAGTGTTTCTAACATGTTAAGCAATCAAACTTATTAAGACTTGATTAAGTGGAATAGGTTTCATATAGAAAAATGACCACCCAAGTTGACCGGTGATTCACGAACGTTAAAACTTGTAAAAACTATACGATGACATATATATGGTTATATATATAGTTAACATGATTTTATTATAAGTATGTATCTCATTAGGTATTTTAACAATGAGTTATATACATAAAAATGAGACTATTAAATTAAGAAACTCGAAAACGATATATATAACGATTATCGTTATAACGTCTTACTAGGTACATATGAATCATATTAAGATATTGATACACTTGGTTAATTATGTTAAATGATAAGTAAATATATCATTAAGTGTATTAACAATAAACTACATATGTAAAAATAAGACTACTAACTTAATGATTTTGAAACGAGACATATATGTAACGATTATCATTGTAACGACATTTAATGTATATAGATTATATTAAGAGATATTCGTACATCATAATATCATGATAATATAATAATTTAAAATCTCATTTGATATTATAAAAATTGGGTTAACAACATTTAACAAGATCGTTAACCTAAAGGTTTCAAAACAACATTTACATGTAACGACTAACGATGACTTAACGACTCAGTTAAAATGTATATACATGTAGTGTTTTAATATGTATTCATACACTTTTAAAAGACTTCAAGACACTTATCAAAATACTTCTACTTAACAAAAATGCTTACAATTACATCCTCGTTCAGTTTCATCAACAAATCTACTCGTATGCACCCGTATTCGTACTCGTACAATACACAGCTTTTAGATGTATGTACTATTGGTATATACACTCCAATGATCAGCTTTTAGCAGCCCATGTGAGTCACCTAACACATGTGGGAACCATCATTTGGCAACTAGCATGAAATATCTCATAAAATTACAAAAATATGAGTAATCATTCATGACTTATTTACATGAAAACAAAATTACATATCCTTTATATCTAATCCATACACCAACGACCAAAAACACCTACAAATACTTTCATTCTTCAATTTTCTTCATCTAATTGATCTCTCTCAAGTTCTATCTTCAAGTTCTAAGTGTTCTTCATAAATTCCAAAAGTTCTAGTTTCATAAAATCAAGAATACTTCCAAGATTGCAAGTTTACTTCCAAGTTTTCTAAATCCATTCCAAGTAATCATCCAAGATCAAGAAACCTTTGTTACTTACAGTAGGTTATCTTTCTAATACAAGTTAATAATCATATTCAAACTTTAATTCAATTTCTATAACTATAACAATCTTATTTCGAGTGGAAATCTTACTTGAAATTGTTTTCTTGTCATGATTCTGCTTCAAGAACTTTCAAGCCATCCAAGGATCCTTTGAAGCTAGATCCATTTTTATCATTTCCAGTAGGTTTATCCAAGGAACTTGAGGTAGTAATGATGTTCATAACATCATTCAATTCATACATAAAAAGCTGTCTTATTCAACGTTATAAACTTGTAATCACTAGAACATAGTTTAGTTAATTCTAAACTTGTTCGCAAATAAAGTTAATCCTTCTAACTAGACTTTTAAAATCAACTAAACACATGTTCTATATCTATATGATATGCTAACTTAATGATTTAAAACCCGGAAACACGATAAACACCATAAAACTGGATATACGCCGTCGTAGTAAAACCGGGGGCTGTTTTGGTTGGGATAATTAAAAGCTAAGAAGAACTTTGATTTAAAAGCTATACTTCTGGAAAAATGATTTTTCTTATGAACATGAAACTATATCCAAAAATCATGGTTAAACTCAAAGTGAAAGTATGTTTTTCAAAATGGTCACCAAGATGTCGTTCTTCCGACGGAAATGACTACCTCTTTCAAAAACGACTTGTAACTTGTATTTCCAACTATAAACTTATACTTTTTCTATTTAGATTCATAAAGTTAAGTTCAATACGAAACCGTGGCCACTGGAATCACTCAAAACGGATTAGAAACGAAGAAATGGCGAGTAAAACAAGATTGATAAAAACTACTCATTTTACCTACGTGAAAGTTAGTAATAAATCTATTCCAACCATAACCTAATCAACTTATATTGTATATTATGTAATCTTGAGATACCATAGACACGTATACAATGTTTCGACCTTTCATGTCGACCCATCTATATATATATTGCGGAACAACCATAGACACTCTATATGTGAATGTTGGAGTTAGCTATACATGGTTGAGGTTGATTCCAAAATATATATATAGTTTGAGTTGTGATCAATACTGAGATACGTATACACTGGGTCGTGGATTGATTCAAGATAATATTTATCGATTTATTTCTGTACATCTAACTGTGGACAACTAGTTGTAGGTTACTAACGAGGACAGCTGACTTAATAAACTTAAAACATCAAAATGTATTAAAAGTATTGTAAATATATTTTGAACATACTTCGATATATATGTATATATTGTTATAGGTTCGTGAATCAACCAGTGGCCAAGTCTTACTTCCCGACGAAGTAAAAATCTGTGAAAGTGAGTTATAGTCCCACTTTTAAAATCTAATATTTTTGGGATGAGAATACATGCAGGTTTTATAAATGATTTACAAAATAGACACAAGTACGTGAAACTACATTCTATGGTTGAATTATCGAAATCGAATATGCCCCTTTTTATTAAGTCTGGTAATCTAAGAACTAGGGAACAGACACCCTAATTGACGCGAATCCTAAAGATAGATCTATTGGGCCTAGCAAACCCCATCCAAAGTACCGGATGCTTTAGTACTTCGAAATTTATATCATATCCGAAGGGTGTCCCGGAATGATGGGGATATTCTTATATATGCATCTTGTTAATATCGGTTACCAGGTGTTCACCATATGAATGATTTTTATCTCTATGTATGGGATGTGTATTGAAATATGAAATCTTGTGGTCTATTGTTACGATTTGATATATATAGGTTAAACCTATAACTCACCAACATTTTTGTTGACATTTAAAGCATGTTTATTCTCAGGTGAATACTAAGAGCTTCCGCCATTGCATACTAAAATAAGGACAAGATTTGGAGTCCATGTTTGTATGATATTGTGTAAAAACTGCATTCAAGAAACTGATTTCGATGTAACATATTTGTATTGTAAACCATTATGTAATGGTCGTGTGTAAACAGGATATTTTAGATTATCATTATTTTATAATCTACGCAAAGCTTTTTAAACATTTATTTATGAAATAAAGGTTATGGTTTGTTTTAAAAATGAATGCAGTCTTTGAAAAAATGTCTCATATAGAGGTCAAAACCTCGCAACGAAATCAATTAATATGGAACATTTTTAATCAATAAGAACGGGACATTTCACAGTGCGCACATAAGATCACAGATAATCAGTCATGCAATCGTCCTAACTAGCATGACAATATCTAACTACACATGGTATTCATACTGAGCATATAAACATAAAAGTAAAATCTGAACAAGTAGCGCGTCAGCTACTTAATACTCTATCCGGAGATAGACTCACTCACCAAATACCAGCAACTAGCTCAGATAATCTATCACTGATCGGCTTCCTTATCCTTATCACCTGCACATAATGTAAATCAAGTTAGTTTCTGTCCATTAGCACAAAACAGTACAGTACAGTAAATCAGTAACAAAAGTGTCATTAAAAGTCCACCTAACACTTATGCATTTTCAGAATTTACATCATGATTATCATAAATCACGTGGATAGTATAACGGCTAGAAAACAGCTAAATTAAACAACTCTGCAGTTCTGATCGACACCCGTACGGTTGCACGTGCATCAGTACGATTGCAAGTCCATCCGTACGGTTGCATCGTGCACCCGTACGATTTCACCCCCACTGTCTGGTTGCACCAACACCACTGCATCTGTACGGTTGCACAGTGTACCCGTGCGGTTGCAAGCTGCAACCGTACGGTTGTGTTCATCGAGCAGCAACATCAGAAACTGACGGGTTTCATCCCCAATTCACCAAATCTCGACGTTGAACTCGTTTTTGACCCTTAAAATGATTACATCTCTTGCACAAAACCTTTTGAGACTTAAACCCACAACTTTTTACACTCAAACAACATCAAATTAGACCAATTCGAGTTCAAAACCTACTTTAGCAAAAACCTAACTTTAAAACCTATTTTGACAAAGATTCGAGCACGAATTGGAACGATTATTGTAGCGACCCGACCAAATCGTCATTGACGGCGCCGTCTACTTAGGTCCCGTTACGTGGTCATAAGTCCTTAAAACAACGTTTGACCAAAAGATATGTCGCATTCATTTCAAATGTAAAGGTTGTTCAAGTTTACAAGAATAGTTCCACCACAAGTTACGATACAAAGTTTTAAATACAAATGAAACTTATGCGACACAATTTAAAAGTATCCAAAAGACACTCCATGTATGCATATATACTCGACATCCAATGCAAGTATCAAATAATGAGCGGAAGCATGTATCATGTATCGTTCAAGGACCTGAGAAAAACATAGAAATCTGTCAACGAAAACGTTGGTGAAATCATAGGTTTAAGTAAGTAAGTACAAGTGAACCACAAGATTTGCATCAATGAAATAATAGTAATACATTCCAAAAGTTTGTTTCACGAGCACCCAATTATCAATGCTTAACGTTTCCTTCCATTGAACCCCATCACTTAGTGCTAGAACATACACTGTTTCTCGAAAATATATTTCATTCGTAAACGGTAGCGAACCGTTTGAATGAGGGTTTGTCAAACCCATATGGATCCATACAACATAAGTTCTCGCTTACACCCGGCAAGTGTAACTAATGATAATCGAATTGAGGATTTTGTTCTAAACTCGTATGTAGAATGTTTGTTTTCCTGTACTTGTGTTCACTTAGTAAAGAAATGTTTATGTTTTCTCATCCCAAATGTAAGTTCAAAAAGAGTAAAAGTGGGACTATGATCTCACCTTGAATGCACGAGTGGTAAAGTACTTCGACAAGTAAAGGTGTGCAAAGAACAATGCTAGTCTTGACCTAAACAATAGGTTTGTATCAATAACGGTAAACACGATAGGTCAAAGATGTTCAATTAGTCCTATGGCTCGTTACGACTCAATAATGTAGCATGTGAATCAAGTTGTCATGTTTCATGCAAGATACAAGTATAAAAGCATGTTAGAACGATTGCACAACCATTTGGTTAAGTTTGATTAAAAGTCAACTTGGTCGGGTCAAAGTCAACAGAAAAGTCAACGGGGTCGAGTTGGATATCCGACAATTTTTCTAAGTTATATAATCATATATGAGCATGTTGGCCAAGTTTCATGTTAATCGGAGGTCCGTAGCATAGCAAACATTTTCATGTCAAATGACCAAAGCAAACAGCCAGTTTTAGGCAAACGGGACGGCGTCCCAAGTTGCTAGACGGCGTCCCAAAATGAAGGTTGGGACGGCGTCCCAAGCTGCTAGACGGCGTCTCGATTAAAAGAGTGGGACGGCGTCCCCAATTCATAGACGGCGTCTAGGTTAGAAAAGGGGGACGTCGTCCTGGGTATCTGGACGGCGTCCTGAGGTGTTTCCAGGCCCTGGTCGCCGAAACTCCTAAGTGCACGAATCAAAACTCAACCCAACACAATTTACAAACCGCAAACATTCAAGGTATGCATTTTATATCACCGGAAAGGTATTTTGACAAGGAACGCAACTATGCACTTTTTATCAATCAAACTTTCATTTACAACAACCAAAAACCGCAATCAATGCTCCTCATTCAATGCATACAAGTCATAAACGCCATTTGATTATTCGATAGCCAAATTTCATGAACAATATGCCGTTTCGAGGGTAATTAAGCATACAACACAACCTAACACTTACAATTAACAATTCATGTCATTTAATGCATCAAAAGTCCATTTCAAGTTCATCAAACCCTAACCCAAATTCACCAAAATCAATAATCAAGTTCATGAAGTTTTCTAAGGCAACCTACACATCAAATTGAAGCTAGAGATGCTAGTAACACAATTAAAGCATCAACTTTTAACATCTAACAACATATGATCATCCAAAATTCAAGAACAACACACCAAAATTCAAGTTCATGCTAGTTACACTAAACAACGAGATCGAGCATATAAATCATATATTCATGTTAGACTTGAGCCATAGACACTAATTAACACTTTTATAAGTTAAAAACATCAAGAACACAAAATCTAGTGATTTTAGAAAGTTACCCAAATGAGATGAAGTTGGTACCAAAATGAAGAGGATGAAGAGAGGATCACGAATATGTAATTTATTTTGTTGTAAGCCTCCTAGATCGAATTTAGATGATGATTGAATGAATATGGTTTTGAGTGTGTGTGTTCTTGCTAGAGAGAAAGAGAGAGAGATGAAGATGAAATGAATGGGTGAAAGGGGTTTGACCCTTTGACCTAGTCAAGGGTTTGATCCCTTGTCAAGTTTAGTCCCTCAACTTTCGTTCGGGTGCGGGAATTACCTAAACGAGATAATTTAAAACGCGTATCAACGGGAGATGTTATAAACATATAACGGACTTTATATTAGTATAACGGAAAAGTAAATGGAAAAAGGCGGGATGTTACAATTATTACCTTGTTAGAACACTAGAAATCACAAGAGTCTGATTTCCAACTAAATTAAAGATCAACAACAAATTTTGGTGAATCTAGGGTTTGAAAGTAGAAGAGAAGTAGGTACGGTGTGTGTGTGGAAGATTCAAGAAAATGAGAGAAATGGCTGATTTCTTGTTTATATATTTATGTTAAATACAATACCCCATCACACACGGGTATTTACCAGTTATCTGATAACTTTGGTACTTAATTTGACTGCCCTAACGGAGTCTAAATTAAATAAACAAACCTGTTCTGTGACCCTTTTCACAAACGGGTCTTAACCAAATAATAAAATAATATTAACTATAAAACTAAAATAAAAGCATAATTAACCACACAATTATGCCTAAGGGCAAAATAATCATCTTATATCTAAGCCCTGTCTGAGGATGTTACAAAGAAAGACAAGCAATAAATCAACAAATCCATTTAGATTCGAAACCCAAACTTTGCATTGTATTTGAAAGAAAGTTCCAATTTATGCAATCAAAAGCTTTTTTCAAAATCTATTTTAAAAACGAGACCTTACTTTCTTTTTTTACTTTTGAGTTCGTCGATCACTTCGTTAGCCACAAGAGTGCTATCAAAGATGCCACGGCCTTTTAGTAATGTCGTTTGTTCCATACCGATAATTTTATGGATAACTTTGGATAGACGAATAGATAGGATCTTGGTGAGTATTTTGTAGCAGGAACCATGAGGCATATCGGGCATTATTCATTAAAACCAAATGGGTTAGGTTTTTTTTTAGAATAAGAGTGATAAATGAAGCGTTACAACCTCGAGATATTTCCATTTCACTCCAAAACCAATCAAGAGCCCTAATGACCATCGTTTACTAACCACCAATATTTCTTGAAAAACTTCATATTGAAACCATCAGATCTCGGGCCTTAGAACTTTCACAACTTTGAATTACTTCCCAAACCTCTTTTTCTTTGAATTTTGCTTCCAACATTTTGTTGTCAGATTCGATTATGTAGTCGATATGAGGTTCTGAATCAAATGAGCAGGAGCCTGGTGATTCATGAGTTTTGAAATGTAGTTGAAGTATTTACAGGCTTCGTCTTTGATTTCGGTAGGTGCCTCTGTCCATCTCCTATTGGTTAGAGTCCATCAAATTATGTTTTTATTTGCCCTACGTTTAATAAAATTGTGGAAATATTTGAATTTTCATCCCCTTCTAATAACAATTAACTGTAGCTTTTTGTTTCAACATCCTCGATATGATTTTTTTTTATCCATTTGCTCTTTTCATCCATCCATTGGGCTCTTTTAATGTCAGACAGTGAGCGTGTTTCAGCATGTTTCCCCCATTGGGCCATTGCTTTCAAATGAGCTTCGATCCGTTCCTTGAATTTACCATTCTTCAGAGACTAAAAACCGATCAAGTTTACTAAGTTTAAGACCATCATCGCTTATCCTTGTAAACTTTTTTCCTCCGAGGGGAATATCAATCAGACACGAGTTGTTAATAAAGTTATTAGAATTTCCAGTCCACTTTTTGTTGAAAATACAGTTAAATCTTTCGTGACAATTTCTTATCTCATTAAAATTACCACAGAAAACCCATAGCATGTCTTTAAAATTCTTTAGGTTTGAAAGGCTATTCTAAGATATGATTTTTTTTCTAGTTAAAATATGGGTCGTAAACAATTACAATAGCAATTTCCCTGTCCATACCCAACCAATCACCCTTATTGGCCAGAAAAAATTCTCCATCTATTGCCTCATTAACAACGAAAAATTTTGAATTCCAAATGAGAATCATACCTCCCGAGTAGTTGATTGAAATCTTTTGGATGAAGTTGAAATTGGGGGAACCCCAAATTGATTTGATCCATTTATCATAAATATCATTGCACCTTGTTTCTTGTAATGCCATCACGACTGGTTTCTCGATCCTGCACAATTTTTATAACCACTTGAACATTCCTTCTTCACTGATAATGCTAAATACGAACACATAATTCATAGCATTATTCCTCAAGAAAGACAAGCTTTTAGTTGTAATTGTTCTATTTACAAGTGATATTCGTTTAAATAATAAAAGGTGAAGACAAAAGACAGATTCGACGAATTGAAGATGCAAACGACCAAAAAGCTCAAAAGTACAAAGTACAATCAAAGTGGTTCCAATTATTGATAAGAAACGTCTAGAAATGATAAAAGTATAAGTTACAAAACGCAAACTACAAGATATTAAATTGTACGCAAGGACGTTCAAAAATCTGGAACCGGGACTAAAGTCAACTTTCAACGTACGACGCAACGGAGCGAAAATTACAAGTCAACTATGCATATAAATATAATATAATATATAAATAATTCTTAAAATTATATATATATTATATTTATTTATTAAAAAATCCGTCGGCAAGCTAGGAGCCAAACTTGGATGAGCTGTAATCCACTACTTCGCGATCGCGGAGCTGTGAAGGAAAAACCCTTCGAGATCGCGGAGCACACCAAAACTGAAATGGGGCCTATAAAAGGCAACACATTCGATCGAAATTTCACACCATCTTTTTCTTTCCTTTCTATCATACGTAATATATATATATATATATATATATATATATATATATATATATATATATATATATATATATTATAATTTTAATTTTAATTTTAATTTTAAATTCTAATAATAAGGGTATGTTAGCGAATGTTGTAAGGGTGTAAGTCGAAATTCTGTCCGTGTAACGCTACGCTATTTTTAATCACTGCAAGTTATGGTTAATGTTATTTTTAAATTAATGTCTCGTAGCTAAATTATTATTATGCTTATTTAAGACGAAGTAATCATGATGTTGGGCTAAAAATATTAAGATTGGGTAATTGGGCTTTGTACCATAATTGGGGTTTGGACAAAAGAACGACACTTGTGGAAATTAGACTATGAGCTATTAATGAGCTTTATATTAACTAAATGATACCTCGTTAATTTAATATATAGACTTATAATTTGACGTATTTATATATAACCACATACGCTTGACTGGGCACGGTGGGCGGGATATCTATAAATATCAATAATTGTTCATTTTATCGGACACGGAACTGGATTAATAGTTAGTAGACTTGTTGAAACAAGGGTGGATTACATTCAAGGGTAATTGGTGTAATTGTTAACAAAGTAGTAAAACCTTGGTTTACACGCAGTCGATAACCTGGTGTATTCATTAAACAAAGTATTAAAACCTTGTTACAATTCGAATCCCCAATTAGTTGGAATATTTGACTTCGGGAATAAGAATAATTTGACGAAGACTTTCGCACTTTATATTTATGACTGATGGACTATTATGGACAAATCCATATGGACATATTGAATAATCCAGGACAAAGAACAATTAACCCATGGGAATAAACTAAAAATCAACACGTCAAACATCATGATTACGGAAGTTTAAATAAGCATAATTCCTTTATTTTCATATTTAATTGCACTTCTAATTATCGCACTTTTATTTATTGTCATTGTATTTAATTGTACTTTTAATTATCGTACTTTTTAATTATTGCACTTTTATTTATCGCAATTTCATTATCGTTATTTATTTTACGCTTTAAATTAAGTCTTTTATTTATTTAATATTTTACATTAGGTTTTAACTGCGACTAAAGTTTTAAAAAATCGACAAACCGGTCATTAAACGGTAAAAACCCCCTTTTATAATAATAATATCACTTATATATATTTGTATTTTTATAAATTTAAAAATTATAGTGCTAAGCTTGTTTAAGTGTATCTCTGTGGAACGAACCGGAATTACTAAAAACTACACTACTGTACGATTAGGTACACTGCCTATAAGTGTTGTAGCAAGGTTTAGGTATATCCATTCTATAAATAAATAAATATCTTGTGTAAAATTGTATCGTATTTAATAGTATTTTCTTGTAAAAATTAATACTATTTCCTAGTACACCTCGCCCACATCAAGTATTTTTAGCGCCGCTGCCGGGGACAATTCTGCTTAAACGCCGGAAGCCCAACGCTATAGAAAAAAAAAAGATTTTTATTAATTTTTAGTTTACTTTTATAAAAATACGCTTTTGTAAAAATACGTTTTAAATATTCGAAAATATAAAAAGAAAAAACAAAAATATAAATATTTTTAAGAGTTTGTTAAATATATAAGTTCTATAAAGTTTCTTTATCTTTATTTTGTAAAAATATAAGTTTTATTTAATTTATATAAATATATTATATATATATTTAAAACAGAAAAACAGAAAAAAAATAAAATAAAAACTCTCGAGGCCCCGTACTGTAGCAGCCCATTTAATGGCCCGTAACCCTAGCTCATGCGATCACATGAGCCCGAAGGCAAATTTTCATGCGATCGCATGAGAGTGTCTGACACGCCAACAGTCTACCCTAATTCTGCATTAATTACGGAGTATTATTTAATTAATAATTAGAAACCCTAATTAGGTTTTAGTTTTTAATTAATTAGTTTTTAGAATTAATTTGCATTTTAAGTTTATTTAGTTTTTATAAAATATAAAATTAATAGTTTTATAAAATAAATAATAATATTTTTATAAAAATTGTACTTTTTACAACTTTAAGTATATTTTTATATTTTGTACCTCTTTTTATTCGTTTTAGCGTAATATTTGTATTTTTCGCTCGTATTTAATTTTAAGTCATAGTTTTTGCCATAGTTATTTTTACTTCTAGATTTTTAGGCTTTGCCGTAAAATCCCTTAAGTGCTTTTTCTTTAGATTAAGATTTAGGTACTTTAGAATTTTGCGACGCCTTTTTAAATTTTAGTACCTTTTTAAGTTATTGCCATTTGGGATATAGTTTTTTCTTTTAAGCTTTAATATTTTTAGACGCAACTTTTAATTCTTAGTTTTTAGTTCCTTTTTAAGTTTCGACGCACTACTTTCTTATTTTTATTTTGCGACACCTTTTATTTTTCGACATTTTTTCGACGCGCTCTTTTTCTTTCTTATTTCTCGATATTCAAGTTTTAGGACTTAGATTTTTTTTCTATTTCTTCTCTAAAATTTCTTTAAATTACGAAAAATTATTTTAAGTGGTTAAATTGATAGACATCAAAATTTTCTGGTTCGTAGTAATAGTTGGATTTGTACGTGGACCGGGTTATTGGAGCCAAACAGTAATCAATTATATTGAGACCAAACAAATCCTGCCCCTCTGCTGCATCTTTTGGCTATTCGAAACGTGGGCAAAATCAGTAAAGTCTATTAATTTGATAACTTATATAATTTTTCTTATTTTTATAACTAATAGGATATTCAGTGAATGCACTGAGCAAAACGTTCACCACCTTTTGTACGTTCACCACCTGTAACTCGATCAAGACATCTAGCAAATATTGTCGCCGTTGATTTTTCTTTAGAATCGTCATCCAGTCGACCAAGTACTCCAATTCAAATTTTCGATAATCCATTTTTTGAACCCGACCTCACAATTGAGAATCCGGAGAATATTCAGGGACGATTCCGAGATCCTGAACCACTAATCTTTCCTCCGGAACCACCAATCATTCAAACAGAGATTGTTGAGAAACTAACCATTAAATCAGAATCCTCGAGTGATTCAGATTCAACAAATTCAATTATGGAGAATCTGGAACCTCTAAGTATGGAAGACCGAATGAGAGCTAAACGCACTGGCCAAGGTCACGCAATTACTCAACCTGAAATTATTGCGCCAGATTATGAAATCAAAGGACAAATTCTACATATGGTAACTAATCAATGCCAATTTAGTGGTGCACCGAAGGAAGATCCAAATGAACATCTTCGTACCTTTAATAGGATCTGCACACTATTTAAAATAAGAGAAGTGGAGGATGAACAGATATATCTCATGTTATTTCCTTGGACTTTAAAGGGAGAAGCCAAAGATTGGTTGGAATCGTTACCTGAAGGGGCGATTGAAACATGGGATGTTTTAGTTGAAAAATTTCTTAAACAATTCTTTCCGACATCTAAAGCCGTGAGACTTCAAGAAGAAATTGTTACGTTCACACAAAAGCCAAATGAAACTCTATATGAAGCATGGACAAGATTTGGAAAGTTATTGAGTGGATGTCCGCAACATGGTTTAGACACCTGTCAAATAGTACAAATATTCTACCAAGGACGCGACATCACTATAAGGAAAGACATCGATATAGCAGCTGGTGGTTCTATTATGAAGAAAACTGCAACTGATGCTTATAAAATTATTGATAACACTGCTTTCCACTCACATGAGTGGCACCAAGAAAAAGATATCGTTAGATCATCTAAAGCAGCTAGAGCCGATTCTAGCCATGACTTAGATTCCATTTCCGCAAAGATAGATGCTGTCAAGAGACGAATGGAAAAGATGACTAAAGATATCCACTCAATACGAATTAGTTGTGAGCAGTGTGGAGGACCACATTTGACAAAATATTGTCTCAGTATTGAACTAACAATGGAACAAAGAGAGAATGTTTCATACATAAACCAAAGGCCTGGAAATAATTATCAGAATAATTATCAACCGCCAAGATCGATCTACAATCAAAATTAGAACTATAACCGAAATGTTCCATACAACAACCAACAAGGTCCAAGTAATCAACAAGTATCCGATAATACTTACAATCAGCAAAGACCTAATTTTCAAAATAAACCACCACAAACCGATGATAAAAAGTCAAATTTAGAAGACATGATGTCAAAGCTAGTTGATTCTCAAACACAGTTTTTCACATCTTAGAAACAAACGAATGAATAAAATGCTCAAGCATTTAGAAATCAACAAGCTTCTATTCAAAATCTGGAACAAGAAGTGAGCAACCTAGCAAGGTTAATAGGTGAAAGAAAACCGGGAAGTCTAACTAGTGATACTAATGCTAACCCCCGGAATGAAACAGCTAAAGCCATTACCACAAGAAGTGGTATTACACTTAAACCACCTAAAATACCTATAATTTCTGATAATGCTATTCCTACTCCACAAGAACCACAATCTGAACAAGATAAGGAAAAAGAACCGGTAGTTGAAAAGGTTAATGAAGATAACACAGTTAAGGCTAAACCTTATGTTAAACCATACCAACCACCACTTCCTTACCCGAGTAAAATGAGAAAAGAGAGACTTGAAGCCGAGCAATCCAAATTCTTGGATATGTTTAAACAGATAAATGTTAATCTTCCTTTCATTGATGTAATTTCAGGAATGCCTAGATATGCTAAATTCTTGAAAGATCTAATCACAAATAGAAAGAAAATGGAAGAACTCTCGGCTGTTACTATGAATGCAAACTGTTCAGCAGTGCTGTTGAATAAGATACCAGAAAAATTATCTGATCCAGGAATTTTCACGATTCCATGTTTTCTGGGCAGTCTTAGTTCAATAGAAGCATTGGCAGACTTAGGTGCTAGTATAAATCTAATGCCGTATTCACTATACGTTAAACTAGACCTTGGAGAATTGAAACCAACAAGAATAAGCATACAACTAGCCGATAGATCAGTAAAATATCCTAGAGGGATAATGGAGAACATGCTAGTTAAAGTTAGTACTTTAGTATTTCCAGTAGATTTTGTTATTCTGGACATGGAAGAAGATTCTCAAGTACCTCTCATATTAAGAAGACCATTCTTAAACACGACCAAAGCAATAATAGACGTGTTTAGTAAGAAACTGACCATAAGTATAGAGGATGAGAGTGTTACCTTTTCAGTGGATAGAGCCATGCAACAACCGCAATCTGCAGATGATACATGTTATTATATTCAAACTATAGAATCACATGCAGAATTATTAGAAGAATTTCCAGAATTACAAGGAACAGGAGAATGTTCTTTAGGAGAAGGAACTGAACCAATTGATGAAACTGAAATGTTAGCTACACTTATGGCTAATGGATATGAACCAACAACAGAAGAAATTTAAATGCTAAAAGAAGAAGACAGATATCGATATAAATCATCGATAGAAGAACCACCGACATTAGAGTTAAAGCCACTTCCAAACCATTTGGAATACGCTTATTTACATGGTGAATCTGAATTACCTGTAATAATATCGTCTTCTCTTACTGAAAATGAAAAATCTCAACTCATTTCTATGTTGAAAGCTCATAAACCAGCTATTGCATGGAAAATTCATGATATTAAAGGAATATGTCCTTCGTATTGCACACATAAAATCCTTATGGAAGAAGGTCATAAAACGTATGTGCAACGCCAACGAAGACTAAATCCTAATATGCAAGATGTTGTTAAGAAAGAAATTATTAAACTCCTTGATGCAGGTTTAATTTATCCAATCTCTAATAGTCCATGGGTAAGCCCAGTTCAATGCGTACCTAAGAAGGGTGGCATGACTGATAATGCTAAAAACGAACATATATTTCATAGCATTATTCCTCAAGAAAGACAAGTGATGTTTCGCGAGGTGTATATAAAATAGCTTATATTTTTACAGGAAATACTATTAAATACGATACAATTTTACACAAGATATTTATTTATTTATAGAATGGATATACTTAAACCTTGCTACAACACTTATAGACAGTGTACCTAATCGTACAGTAGTGTAGTTTTTAGTAAGTCCGGTTCGTTCCACAGGGAATCTTTTTTAAACAAAGCTTAACGCTATATTAGTTTACTTTTATAAAAATACAAATATATATATAAGTAATATTATTATTATAAAGGGGGTTTTTACCGTTTAATGACCGGTTTGTCGATTTTAAAACTTTAGTCGCAGTTAAAACCAAATGTAAAATATTAAAAATAAATACAAGACTTAAATTAAAGCGTAAAGTAAATAATGATAATGAAATTGCGAATAATAAAAGTGCGATAAAATAAACTTGCGATAATTAAAAAGTACGATAATTAAAAGTACAATTAAATACAATAACAATAAATAAAAATGCGATAATTAGAAGTGCAATTAAATATAAAATAAAGGAAATTAAATATGAAATAAAAGAATTATGCTTATTTAAACTTCCGTAATCATGATGTTTGACGTGTTGATTTTAGTTTTATGCCCATGGGTTAATTGTCCTTTGTCCGGGATTATTTAATATGTCCGTCTGGTTTTTGTCCATAACAGTCCATCAGTCATAAATATAAAGTGCGAGTGTCCTCGTCAAATTATCTTTATACCCGAAGTTAAATATTCCAACTAATTGGGGACTTAAACTGTAACAAGATTTTAATACTTTGTTTAATAATTACACCAGGATGTCGACTGAGTGTAACCCAAGGTTTTAATATTTTGTTATCAATTATACCAAGTGTCCTTGTACATAATTTCACCCCTGTTTTAATTATTCTAGTGGCTATTAATCCATTCCCGTGTCCGGTTAAATGAACGATTATTCGTACATATAAATACCCCGCCCATCGTGTCCGATCGAGTGTATATGGTAACTTATAGGGACGCCCAATTATAAATCTTTATATTAACATTAACAAACTATCATTTAGTTAAACAAATATAAAGCCCATTAATAGCCCATAGTCTAATTTCCACAAGTGTCGTTCTTTTGTCCAAACCCCAATTATGATACAAAGCCCAATTACCCAATTTTAGTAATTAGCCCAACATCATGATTACTTCGGATTAAATAAGCATAATAATAACTTAGCTACGAGACATTAAATTAAAAAGGTTGAACATAACTTACAATGATTAAAAATAGCGTAGCGTTACACGGACAGAATTTCGACTTACACCCTTACAACATTCGCTAACATACCCTTATTATTAAGATTAAAATTAAAATTAAAATTAAAATTAAAATTAAATTATATATATATATTACGTATATATTGAGAGAAGAAGGAAAAAAAGATGATTCAAAATGCTCAGAATTCGGTTGCTTTTATAGGGATTTTCAAAACTTGGGGCTCCGCGACTCGCGGCATTTTTGGCCTTCAAACTCCGTGAGTCGCGGAGTTTGAAATTACAGCTCACCCATTTTGGAGTCTCTCTTGCCGACGGTTTTTATTTATTTATATAATATATAAATAATTATAAGAATTATTTAAATATTATATTATATTTATGTGCATAGTTGCCTTGTAATTTTTAGTCCGTTGCGTCGAGCGTTGAGAGTTGACTCTGGTCCTGGTTCCGGATTTTCGAACGTCCTTGCGTACAATTTAATATCTTGTACTTTGCGTTTTGAATCTTGTACTCTTGTAATTTCGAGACGTTTTTTATCAATAATTGGAACCTCTTTGATTGTTTTTTGTACTTTTGAGCTTTTTGGTCGTTTGCGTCTTCAATTCGTCGAATCTGTCTTTTGTCTTCACCTTTTATTATTTAAACAAATATTACTTGTAAATAGAACAATTGCAACTAAAAGCTTGTCTTTCTTGAGGAATAATGCTATGAAATATATGTTTGTTTTTAGCATTATCAAATATTCCCACACTTGAGCGTTGCTTGTCCTCAAGCAATATCGTCTTGAAATACTAGAATCACTTCTTTATTCTTCACACTTTGTACATCAGTGATTTCTATATGGCGGTATAAACAATGGTAGTAACGATATGGTTTACAGTCCCACATGACTATAAAAATTTAGATCCATTAAGAAAATTGGATCTTTATGAAAACATTTGATCTTTTGAAAATTAAATCTAGTTTTTACCCTAGATAAGTTTTCTGGAATAACCCTTTACCGGTGTTTGCAAAATATTTTTGTGGGTTTGGTGGGTTTCAGATTTGAAAATTTTAGCTCAAAACTTGCGGTTTTGTGTCACCCACTTGCTAACCTTGTATTTGGAAAGCAACACGTCCAGTTTACTTGTCCCGTATATTACCTTTCGGTAAACTACCATCCGGTTGTAAAGGAAAGCGTTGAACAATCAACTGTTAAGGCAATGTCCCCTGACATGCTTTTAATTATGGTCTATAACGTGTCGGACGCAATTACTATCCTTGGTAGGAGCAATAGTAAAGCTCACCCTTATAATTTTTCGGTTTGGCACAAGGTCCTATCTTTGACCATGCTATGCAACCACCGTTCTTACGGTTGACACGCGATTTGGTTCAGGTGACCTAATGAATTCCAGGTGAATTCCTAGGATTTTACGTTCAATGGTAATGAACGCACTGAAAATAGGGTTTTCAGAAAACAAATCGGTTTGTAATTTTGATCAAAATATTTTCTCGTTCAAGCTCGAGTTTAGATATCATTGAATTCCATGAGTTTGAATTCTCAATCTTTAAGGTCAATCTCTAGGATTGAGTAATATCAGGCTTAAAAGCTGATTTTTAATCTTTAAGGAGATTATCCTTTCTGGGGATCTGATTCATTAGTCTTATCCAGCTAATTTGCATGGTGCCCCCCCATTTTACGAGATAAATCCTTCTCATGGTTAGGATAAATCTGACCACTTGGCGACCCTGTTTAATGCTGAGGTCCGTGGATTTCCTGCTGATTTTAGTGATGACTTTTCTAGATTTTTCGTCAACCTACAGCTGGTCTGGACGACAACTTCCTGACCTAAATCAAGAAGCGCGTGTCTTTTTAGGAAGACTTTACTTCCTTTTAATGATGGAATTGATTCATCGTGTAGATCCATCTTTCTTACAGTAAATCAGGTAAAACTTTTTAGTTTAGTCCAAAGCAAAAGTATTTTCAGTTATTTGTACAAAAATATGTGGCACATGTTTAAGATAACTTGGTAATTTTTCCCACACTTGGCTTTTATTTTCCTTTTTTTTTTTTTTTTTCGTCCTCTATTCCATTTTAAATGAATTTTAACATTTTGGTTTGTTTCTCAATTTATGTCCTTTTCGAGGTAACAATAATTTCGGTGTTATAACCTAGTTTTATCGTTCATAAATATGTATAAACATGATTTTGAGTTCATTTAATTGAAAATTTTGTAAAATTTTACTAGAATTGGGTAGTCAGTATATAAGACTAGGGCTGTTCTTTATTATCAGAGAGCACTAGATTCTAATACAACTACTGCTTTACTAGTATTTTTAATGGTAACCCAGTGTTTAAAGTAAAAATTTTAAAATCCGAAAGAATTTAACCCCTTCCCACACTTAAGATCATGCAATGCCCTCATTTGCAAAAAATCAGTAACAATTTAAATTATTGAGGGTGATTTGTGTGAAAATGATTAAATTTTTACCAAAGTTTCCAAATATATTGGCGTTTGTTTGCTGAATGATAAATGGTGCACATCATTTGTTCATTCCGTCTTGTTGTTATTTCACATATATTTTGCATCTTGTCGTCAAAATTAGTTGCTTTTGCTGAACTTAATGCCAGTCTTTGAAAATGCGTTGTTTTATCCTGTTGTGTACATAAGATAAACTGCAAACATATATACATATTTTTGAAGTTTGGTATATTACCCCACATTCAAAAATTATTAAAATCTAGGAATAAAAGTTAGAAAATTATAAAAACTATTACAATATTAACATAAGTATTAAATGTATCAATATTACAAATTACAAAATAAATAAAATTAAGTAGACTAGGGATGATACTGGTACCAATAGGGGTTCCAGGCATAACCATAGGTGCTATAGAATGCTTCGGCAGGGTTATACGTAGGATACGGTGGTTGCATCTCTATAGACCAGGGAGGGAAGATGGGTTTTGGTGTAGGAATATAGTTTCTACCTATATGTTGGCAATGAGCTATGATTTGGTTCTGATGAACTTGCCAATCTTCAAATGCTCTCTGTCTAGCATTTTTGTACTCCTATGAAGCTATAAACCTTTGCATTTCTTGCATTTCATTTCCCCCTCCTACATTACCTTGCTGTTGGTTTCTCTCAACCTGTGGATGTCGGCGTTGTTTCGCCTCTTCAAAACTTTCGCACCATGGTATACATTTAAACCTATAGTATCGCGGGGTTCTGGTTCTTCTACTAATAATCCCCCCGACTTATATCCACACCGAGATATTCACCAATCAAAGTAATAAAAATACCACCTCCTATTATGCTATGCGGTCGCATCCCCCTAACCATAGCTGATAAATAATAACCCACACAATAAGGTATACTTACAGCTCTTTCTGGGTCTCGAATACACATATGGTAAAACAAATCCTGTTCATTTACCTTTTCCTTGTTCTTACCTCTCAGTGTAATCGAATTAGCTAAAAACCTATGAATCACTCTTAATTCGGCTCTATCTATATCCAAATAAGAGTAATTTCCCCCTTTGAAACGGTGATGGCTTGTCATTTGACTCCACACACCGTGTGTATCAAAATTTTCATCTATCTTTCTACCGTTTAGTATCAACCCTCTACAATCGGCAGATGCTAACTCCTCAGGCGTATATATACGTAAAGCCTGAGCCATGTCTAGTAAAGACATGTGGCGCATCGAACCTCCTAACAAAAATCTAATAAATAATCGGTCGGTTAAACTAGCTACCCGATCATTTAATTCTATACTACATAACAATTCTTCACACCATACTTTATATACAGGTCTACGCATGGTGAATAAACGTACCCAGTCATTAAAAGTAGAATTACCATACCTCTATACAAGTAATTCCCTAATTGGCCCGGCCAATTCTACAGCTTCTAAGGGTCCCCATTCTATGACCCTCGGTACCTCAACAACCTTAGAATGAAGAGTATGCAAACCCCTTTGGTATTTTGGATAATCTATCCAAAGTCTGTCAAATCTCAGGTTCGGGTGCAACTCTTCCAAGTGCGTATCAGAAAAGGTCATGACTGGATGAGGTATATCCTGCTTGTAGTAGTTATCCACCTCCTGTTGTTCCGCATTCTCAGCAGGAGCATTGCGAGCTTGGGATGAAGATTCACCCCTTTCAGTCTGCAAAACACATCAAACACAATTTTTGTGCATCCAAATATGCATTAGTGTCATCAAAATCATCAATCAAAATAATTACAATGACATGATCAATTTATATCAAACTTAAGCTTATTTTCACATTTTTATCAAATCTACACTTTTTCAAATAAGCATATACGAAAATGTTCGCCAAGTTCATAAGCATTTAACTCAAATAACATGTCAAAATAATCATTACTAGCAATTAAACAAGTCTCAAATGGCATTATCTCTCAAAAATTAAGTTCATGAATTTTAGACTTTGAAAAAGTCCACTTTAATTCTCAAAATTATGTTTAGGCTCAAAGTTTGGATCATTTAACTACCTAAACATGTTACACTACTTAATTTAGCAACAATTCATGACAAAAATCGGCCATAACCTGTTTATATCAAAAAGCCCCAAATTTGCTCAAGAACACAAACCCTAGATTACTCAAAATTTGAAGTTTAAGGCTTCTAATCATGTTAAACAGCATCAATCTAGGTTATACAAGCATAATACATAAACAATTTAAGCCTAATTACACTAAAAAGCATCAAAATCAAATTGGGGAAAAAATTGCTCAAGAACACTAATTTCGGATTAAATGGTGTTTAGGTGTAGAAATTTACCGTTTTTCTTGAGTAATTCCTAGATAGCATCCTTCTCAACATGATTTTAGCAAAAGATTTGATGATTAACGGTTAAAAATTGTGATTTTGGGGTGTATTTTTCGGGTTTTTTCGAGCAGTTTTCGCAGTGTTTTTTTTTTCTGTGTTGGGACTGATCAGTTCGGGTGTTTATATTTTTCTTCCTGATTTTTGGTCCTCCTGCGACTCGCGGTGTTTGGACCCTTCAAACTCCGCGAGTCGCGGAGTTTGTTTGTTTGTTTGTTTTTTTTTTTTATCATTAACTTATAAAACAATTAAGTAAATAATTTTTAAAATTTTTGTTTCCCTTGTTATTTAGGACGAGGTCGTTTCGGATCGATGTCCTTGTCCGTCCTTCGACAAAAATTTTAAAATTTGTCTTTTTGTAGCGATTGTTTTAAAAGCTAAGATTTTTGGGTTTTTTTAAATGTTTTTGGCATACTTTAATTCAATAAGATTAAAAATAATGACAATAAAAGTTCTCGTCCCTCCCTCGGGTAAAGCAATTTCGGTTCAACGACCTAGTCTTCAACTTACGACGAATTTTAAAAATCATATTTTTAACTTAATGAGATAAAGTAAATTTTTGTTTTTAAATTCACACAATTTATATATAAAATTCAAAATTAATATTAAAAATTTCTCACCAAACTTAAAAGTTGAAATGCATAAAATTAAAAATTCATATTTTTTAAAAAAAATTAAAAATTCACATCAAACTTAAAATTTGAAATGCATAAAATTAAAATTCATATTTTAAAAGTTAAAAATTCACACCAAACTTAATTTAAAAATTCATATTAGAAATTCACACCAAACTTATATTAATTTTTCAAATATTTACAATTTTAAAAATATTGTTTTTACAAAGTTTACAATATTAATTTAAGATTTAAATATTAATTTTAAAAACATGGTAAAAATAAAATTAAAAATCTTTTTGGCTTTTTATCCCACTTTAATCAATCAAATATTATCAAAAATATGCGCCCCTCTTTTCGGTAAAGTAATTTCGGTTCCAAGACCTAATTTAACTCATGACGAATTTTTGAAATATTTTGGGTTGATTGTTTAAAGATATTTATACCTTAAGAATAAACGTTAAATTTCGCAGTGATGTAATAAATTTTTGAATGATATCAATAATTTCGGTCGCCAAACCTAATTTTATTCAATACCAATTTAATACTTTTTAGCGAATAAATTAGCGTTTATTATCAAAAGGTTAAAAATAAAAAATAAAATAAAATAAAAACTGTACAGACTTACCTGTGAAATAGATTTCTTAGTTATATGATCTATCCCATTCATAAGATAGTCGGTTTAATTGGTTTTCCATGGCTACATAGGCGTAACCTCGAGCATTCAGTGTCTTTTCTTCTAAACATATGAACGGTCCGTCTCTGCATAAAGTAACAAATTCGGTGTTTGAATAGGTTTGATTATTTGAATATTTACCTCCGTGTGACCATTTTCCGCATTTGTGACATCTTTCTAGGTGTCGTGCTCTTCTTTTCGCTGCGGATTTTGATTTTCCTTTACCAAATTGTAACTTATTATCTTCGCATCTGGATTCTTTTCTAACTCCGTCCATTCTTTCTCTGATTACTGATACTAGTTCACTCGGTAGTATGTCATTATTACGTTTAGTGATCAAAGCGTGTAGCATTAGACCATGGTTTAGTTCACAGGCAGTTTTCATTTCGTAAAAACCTAAAAAAAAATAAAAAATCAGAATGGGGGAAGAAGACTAGTTCTTTAGGGTCTGCAAGGGAAAGACCATTCAGGTTCCATTTTCGAGAACTACACGAAAACAGACAATCTAACTCTAACAGAAATACATATTATCTTTTAAAGACTTGATTCTCCCCACACTTAGTTAGCTGTGGTGTCGAAATTGTGATTAACTTCGTTGTCGACTTCCATCGAACTATCTATATAATGTTTAACTCTGTGACCATTAACTTTAAATTCAATCCCATTTGAATTTATTAATTCTATCGTTCCGTATGGGAAAATTCTTTTGACTATGAATGGTCCAGACCATCTTGATTTCAATTTTCTAGGAAATAGCTTGAATTGCGAATTGAAAAGAAGAACTCTGTCTCCTTCTTTAAATTCTTTTGAACTTCTGATTCTTTTATCATGCCATTTCTTCGTTCTTTCTTTATAGATTAACGAATTTTCGTATGCTTCATGCCTTAATTCTTCTAATTCGTTTAGTTGACTTAATCGTAGACGTCCGGCTTCATGTAAATCAAGATTACATGTCTTCAAAGCCCAAAATGCTTTGTGTTCAATTTCTACTGGAAGATGACATGCTTTTCCATAAACAAGTCTAAAAGGTGTGGTTCCAATTGGAGTTTTGTAGGCTGTTCTAAAAGCCCAGAGTGCATCCTCCAATTTAATGGACCATTCCTTCGGATTTGATCCTACATTTTTCTCTAGAATACGTTTTAAAGCTCGGTTGGTATTTTCAACTTGTCCACTTGTTTGTGGATGATATGCGGTGGAGATTTTATGAGTTACTCCATATCTTTTAAGTACTTTCTCAAGTTGATTATTACAGAAATGAGTTCCCCGATCACTTATTAAAGCTTTCGGTGTTCCAAACCTTGCAAAAAGACGTTTTAAAAAGTTGACTACAACTCGTGCATCGTTAGTTGGGAGAGCTTGTGCTTCCGCCCATTTAGATACATAATCAATGGCTACGAGTATATATAGATTATTATGAGATTTTGGAAATGGACCCATAAAGTCAATACCCCAAATGTCAAATACTTCACATACTTGGATGACATTTTGTGGCATTTCATCACGTTGACTTATTTTTCTGGCCCTTTGACAAGCATCACAGGATTTGCAAAGAAGGTGTGCGTCTTTGTAAATTGTAGGCCAATAGAATCCAGCATCATAAACTTTTCTTGCTGTTAGTTGAGGCCCATAATGTCCTCCTGTTGGTCGTGTGTGACAATGGTTTAATATTTTACTAGCTTCATCTCCAAATACACATCGGCGTATTATTCCATCTGGACAACTTTTAAACAAATGTGGATCTTCCCAGAAATAGTGTTTTATATCACTGAAGAATTTCTTTCGTTTTTGGTACGATAATCCTTTTTCAAGGAATCCACAAACTAAGTAGTTTGCATAGTCTGCAAACCATGGAATTTCTTTATAATCTATCTTCAATAGATATTCATCAGGAAAGTTGTCTTGTATGGCCGATTCATTCAGAACTTCTAATTCGGGATTTTCAAGACGAGAAAGATGATCAGCGGCGAGATTTTCTGCTCATTTTTTATCTCGGATTTCAATATCAAACTCTTGTAAGAGTAAGATCCAACGGATTAATCTTGGTTTAGCATCTTGTTTTAAAAATAGGTATCTAAGAGCAGAATGGTCGGTATAGACCACCGTTTTTGCTAGAACGAGATATGATCGAAATTTGTCAAAAGCAAAGACAATAGCAAGGAGTTCTTTCTCAGTAGTTGTATAGTTCGTTTGTGCTCCTTGTAACGTCTTACTAGCATAATATATAGGTTGAAATCGTTTTTCAATCCTTTGTCCTAAAACGGCTCCCATTGCAAAATCACTTGCATCGCACATTAGTTCAAATGGTAGATTCCAATTTGGTGTTATCATGATCGGTGCATTAGTTAGTTTTTCTTTAAGAATATTAAAAGATTTTATACACTCATCTGAAAAGATGAATGGAGCATCCTTTTCTAGGAGTTTATTCATAGGAGTGGCAATTTTAGAAAAATCTTTTATGAAACGTCGGTAAAAACCGGCATGCCCTAGAAAACTCCTAACTCCTCTAACATTGGTGGGATGTGGAAGTTTAGCAATTACATCTACTTTAGCTCTATCCACTTCAACTCCTTCTTTTGAAATTTTATGACCAAGAACGATGCCTTCTTTAACCATGAAATGGCATTTCTCCCAATTAAGTACTAGATTTGATTGTTCACATCTAATAAGCATTCGTTCCAGATTAACTAGACATGATTCAAATGTATCACCGAAGACTGAAAAGTCATCCATGAATACTTCCATGCATTCTTCTATCATGTCATGAAAAATTGCCATCATACACCTTTGAAAGGTTGCAGGGGCATTACAAAGTCCAAATGGCATGCGTTTGTAAGCAAAAGTACCATAAGGGCACGTGAATATGGTTTTCTCTTGGTCTTCGGGTGCTATTGAAATTTGAAAAAATCCGGAAAATCCATCTAGAAAACAATAGTAACTATTTCCGGCTAATCTTTCCAACATTTGATCTATGAAAGGTAAGGGAAAGTGATCTTTTCTGGTGGCGTCATTTAATTTTCTATAATCAATACACACACGCCATCCTGTTACAGTCCTAGTAGGAATAAGCTCATTTTTCTCATTTGTAATGACAGTCATGCCACCCTTCTTAGGCACGCATTGAACTGGGCTTACCCATGGACTATCAGAGATTGGATAAATTAGACCTGCGTCTAGCAATTTAATAATCTCTTTCTTAACTACATCTTGCATATTAGGATTTAGTCTTCGTTGGCGTTGCACATACGTTTTATGACCTTCTTCCATAAGGATTTTATGTGTGCAATACGAAGGACTTATTCCTTTAATATCATGAATCTTCCATGCAATGGCTGGTTTATGAGCTTTCAACACAGAAATGAGTTGTGATTTCTCATTTTCAGTAAGAGAAGACGATATTATTACAGGTAATTCAGATTCACCATGTAAATAAGCGTATTCCAAATGGTTTGGAAGTGGCTTTAACTCTAATTTCGGAGGTTCTTCTATCGATGATTTATATCGATATCTGTCTTCTTCTTTTAGCATTTGAATTTCTTCTGTTGTTGGTTCATATCCATTAGCTATAAGTGTAGCTAACATTTCAGCTTCATCAATTGGTTCATTACCTTCTCCTAAAGAACATTCTCCTGTTCCTTGTAATTCTGGAAATTCTTCTAATAATTCTGCATGTGCATCTATAGTTTGAATATAATAACATGTATCATCTGCAGATTGTGGTTGTTGCATTACTCTATCAACTGAAAAGGTAACACTCTCATCCTCTATACTTAGGGTCAGTTTCTTATCGAACACGTCTATCATTGCTTTAGCCGTGTTTAAGAATGGTCTTCCTAATATGAGAGGAACTTGAGAATCTTCTTCCATGTCTAAAACAACAAAATCTACAGGAAATACTAAAGTACCAACTTTAACTAGCATGTTCTCCATTATCCCTCTAGGATATTTTATTGATCTATCGGCTAGTTGTATGCTTATTCTGGTTGGTTTCAATTCTCCAAGGTCTAGTTTAGCGTATAGTGAATACGGCATTAGATTTATACTAGCACCTAAGTCTGCCAATGCTTCTATTGAACTAAGACTACCCAGAAAACATGGAATTGTGAAACTTCCTGGATCAGATAATTTTTCTGGTATCTTATTCAACATCACTGCTGAACAATTAGCATTCATAGTAACAACCGAGAGTTCTTCCATTTTCTTTCTATTTGAGATTAGATCTTTCAAGAATTTAGCATATCTAGGCATTCCTGAAATCACATCAATGAAAGGAAGATTTACATTTATCTGTTTAAACATATCCAAGAATTTGGATTGCTCGGCTTCAAGTTTCTCTTTCTTCATTTTACTCGGGTAAGGAAGTGGTGGTTGGTATGGTTTAACATAAGGTTTAGCCTTAACTGTGTTATCTTCATTAACCTTTTCAACTACCGGTTCTTTTTCCTTATCTTGATCAGGTTGTGGTTCTTGTGGAGTAGGAATAGCTTCATCAGAAGTTACAGGTATTTCAGGTGGTTTAAGTGTTGTACCACTTCTTGTGGTAATGGCTTTAGCTGTTTCATTCCGGGGGTTAGCATTTGTATCACTAGGTAGACTTCCAGGTTTTCTTTCACCTATTAACCTTGCTAGGTTACTTACTTCTTGTTCCAGATTTTGAATAGAAGCTTGTTGATTTCTAAATGCTTGAGCATTTTGTTCATTAGTTTGTTTCTGAGATGTGAAAAACTGCGTTTGAGTTTCAACTAGCTTCGTCATCATATCTTCTAAATTCGGCTTTTTATCATCGGTTTGTTGTGGTGGTTTGTTTTGAAAATTAGGTCTTTGCTGATTATAAGTATTATTGGATACTTGTTGATTGCTAGGACCTTGTTGGTTGTTGTATGGAATATTTCGGTTATAATTTTGGTTTTGATTGTAAATCGGTCTTGGCGGTTGATAATTATTCTGATAATTATTTCCAGGCCTTTGGTTTATGTATGAAATATTCTCTCTTTGTTCCATTGTTAATTCAATACTGAGACAATCTTTTGTGAAATGTGGTCCTCCACACTGCTCACAACTAATTCGTATTGAGTGAATATCTTTAGTCATCTTTTCCATTCGTCTCTCGACAGCATCTATCTTTGCGGAAATGGAATCTAAGTCATGGCTAGAATCGGCTCTAGCTGCTTTAGATGATCTAATGATATCTTTTTCTTGGTGCCACTCATGTGAGTGGGAAGCAGTGTTATCAATAATTTTGTAAGCATCAGTTTCGGTTTTCTTCATAATAGAACCACCAGCTGCTATATCTATGTCTTTTCTTGTAGTGATGTCGCATCCTTGGTAGAATATTTGTACTATTTGACAGGTGTCTAAACCATGTTGCGGACATCCTCTTAATAACTTTCCATATCTAGTCCACGCCTCATATAGAGTTTCATTTGGTTTCTGTGTAAACGTAACAATTTCTGCTTGAAGTCTTACGGCTTTAGATGCAGGAAAGAATTGTTTAAGAAATTTTTCAACTAAAACGTCCCATGTATCAATCGCCCCTTCAGGTAATGATTCCAACCAATCTTTGGCTTCTCCCTTTAAAGTCCAGGGAAATAACATGAGATATATCTGTTCATCCTCTACTTCTCGGATTTTAAATAGTGTGCAGATCCTATTAAAGGTACGTAGATGTTCATTTGGATCTTCCTTCGGCGCACCACTAAATTGGCATTGATTAGTCACCATGTGTAGAATTTGTCCTTTGATTTCATAATCTGGCGCATTAATGTCTGGATGAGTTATTGCGTGACCTTGGCCAGTGCGTTTAGCTCTCATTCGGTCTTCCATACTTAAAGGTTCCAGATTCTCCATAATTGAATTTGTTGAATCGGAATCACTAGAGGATTCTGATTTAATGGTTCGTTCCTCAACAATCTCTGTTTGAATGATTGGTGGTTCCGGAGGAAAGTTTAGTGGTTCAGGATCTACGAATCGTTCCTGAATATTCTCCGGATTCTCAATTGTGAGGTCGGGTTCAAAAAATGGATTATCGGAAATTTGAACTGAAGTACTTGGTCGACTGGATGACGATTCTAAAGAGAAATCAACGGCGGTAATATTTGCTAAATGTCTTGATCTAGTTACAGGTGGTGAACGTACAAAAGGTGGTGAACGTCTTGCTCGGTGCATTCACTGAATATCCTATTAGTTTTTAAAAGGAAAGAAAAATTATAATAAGTTATCCAATCAATAGACTTTTCTGATTTTGCCAACGTTTCGAATAGCCAAAAGATGCAGCAGAGGGGCAGGATTCGTTTGGTCTCAATATAATTGAGGACTGTTTGGCTCCAATAACCCGGTCTACGTACAAATCCAACTATTACTACGAACCAGAAAATTTTGATGTCTATTAATTTAACCACTTAAAACAAATTTTCGTAATTTTAAGAAATTTAGATAAGAAGTAGAATAAAAATCTATGTCCTAAAACTAGAATAGCTAGAAATAAGAAAGAAAAAGAGTTCGTCGAAAAAAAAAAAATTGAAAAAGAAAAATGGTTGAAAAAGGTGACGGAAAAATTAAAGAAACTTATAAAACTTAAAAATACTTGACTAACCTAACCTTATTACTACAACTAACTTAAAATTATAATCGCAAATTGAGATTACTAATTGGAATGATAATTGATACATAGTAAAAGGTGTCTAAAAATATTAAAGCTTACAGGAAAAACTAAATCCCAAATGGAAATAACTTAAAAAGAAACTAAAACTTAAAAAGGCGTCGCAAAATTCTAAAGCACTTAAATCTTAGTCTAAAGAAAAAGCACTTAAGGAATTCTACGGCAAAGCCTAAAAATCTAGAAGTAAAAAAATAACTATGACAAAAACTATGAATTAAAACTAAATATGAGCGAAAAATACAAATATTACGCTAAAACGATTAAAAAGGAACAAAATATAAAAATATACAAAAAGTTGTAAAAAGTACAATTTTTATAAAAATATTATTTTTATATTATTTATTTATTAAAACTATTAATTTTACAATTTAATTAAACTTAATAAACTAAATATACAAATTAATTAAAACTTAAATTAAATACTAAATTAATTAAATATTTAACCCTAATTACAAATTAATTAATAATAATTAATAATACTCCGTAATAAATGCAGGATTAGGGCTTCCTGTTGGTGTCAGGTCCCCTCCGCGAGTTGCGGTATTCAAGGCACCAAACCCCGCGAGTCGCGGGGTTCAGAAATTCAATTGACAGGTTTAAAATTCGAAGCATTTTCTTTATTTTTTTTTATTTTCTGTTTTCTGTTTTTATATTTTCTGTTTATATTATCTAATTAAAATATTTATATAGTTTAAATAAAACTTATCTTTAATAACTAAGATAAAAATAAAATACTTTATAACAATAAAAAAAAAGATTTATATATATTTATATTTTTTTCGGTTTTTTATATTTATAAAATATATTTATAAAATAAATTAAATAACACTTATATTTTTATAAACTAAAGAAACTTTATAAAACTTAAATATTTATAAAAATCTTAAAAATACTTATATTTTTGTTTTTCTTTTTATATTTTTGAATAATTAAAACGTATTTTTTCAAAAACGAATTTTAATAAAAGTTAACTAAAAATATATTTTTTTTTATAGCGTTGCGCTTCCGGTTTTTAAGAGATCCCCGGCAGCGGCGCCAAAAATAACTTGATGTTTCGCGAGGTGTATATAAAATAGCTTATATTTTTACAGGAAATACTATTAAATACGATACAATTTTACACAAGATATCTATTTATTTATAGAATGGATATACTTAAACCTTGCTACAACACTTATAGGCAGTGTACCTAATCGTACAGTAGTGTAGTTTTTAGTAAGTCCGGTTCGTTCCACAGGGTATCTTTTTTAAACAAAGCTTAACGCTATATTAGTTTACTTTTATAAAAATACAAATATATATATAAGTAATATTATTATTATAAAGGGGGGTTTTTACCGTTTAATGACCGGTTTGTCGATTTTAAAACTTTAGTCGCAGTTAAAACCAAATGTAAAATATTAAAAATAAATACAAGACTTAAATTAAAGCGTAAAGTAAATAATGATAATGAAATTGCGAATAATAAAAGTGCGATAAAATAAACTTGCGATAATTAAAAAGTACGATAATTAAAAGTACAATTAAATACAATAACAATAAATAAAAATGCGATAATTAGAAGTGCAATTAAATATAAAATAAAGGAAATTAAATATGAAATAAAAGAATTATGCTTATTTAAACTTCCGTAATCATGATGTTTGACGTGTTGATTTTAGTTTTATGCCCATGGGTTAATTGTCCTTTGTCCTGGATTATTTAATATGTCCGTCTGGTTTTTGTCCATAACAGTCCATCAGTCATAAATATAAAGTGCGAGTGTCCTCGTCAAATTATCCTTATACCCGAAGTTAAATATTCCAACTAATTGGGGACTTAAACTGTAACAAGATTTTAATACTTTGTTTAATAATTACACCAGGATGTCGACTGAGTGTAACCCAAGGTTTTAATATTTTGTTATCAATTATACCAAGTGTCCTTGTACATAATTTCACCCCTGTTTTAATTATTCTAGTGGCTATTAATCCATTCTCGTGTCCGGTTAAATGAACGATTATTCGTACATATAAATACCCCGCCCATCGTGTCCGATCGAGTGTATATGGTAACTTATAGGGACGCCCAATTGTAAATCTTTATATTAACATTAACAAACTATCATTTAGTTAAACAAATATAAAGCCCATTAATAGCCCATAGTCTAATTTCCACAAGTGTCATTCTTTTGTCCAAACCCCAATTATGATACAAAGCCCAATTACCCAATTTTAGTAATTAGCCCAACATCATGATTACTTCGGATTAAATAACCATAATTATAACTTAGCTACGAGACATTAAATTAAAAAGGTTGAACATAACTTACAATGATTAAAAATAGCGTAGCGTTACACGGACAGAATTTCGACTTACACCCTTACAACATTCGCTAACATACCCTTATTATTAAGATTAAAATTAAAATTAAAATTAAAATTAAATTATATATATATATATATATATATATATATATATATATATATATATATATATATATATATATATATATATATATATATATATATTACGTATATATTGAGAGAAGAAGGAAAAAAAGATGATTCAAAATGCTCAGAATTCGGTTGCTTTTATAGGGATTTTCAAAACTTGGGGCTCCGCGACTCGCGGCATTTTTGGCCTTCAAACTCCGCGAGTCGCGGAGTTTGAAATTACAGCTCACCCATTTTGGAGTCTCTCTTGCCGACGGTTTTTATTTATTTATATAATATATAAATAATTATAAGAATTATTTAAATATTATATTATATTTATGTGCATAGTTGCCTTGTAATTTTTAGTCTGTTGCGTCGAGCGTTGAGAGTTGACTCTGGTCCTGGTTCCGGATTTTCGAACATCCTTGCGTACAATTTAATATCTTGTACTTTGCGTTTTGAATCTTGTACTCTTGTAATTTCGAGACGTTTCTTATCAATAATTGGAACCTCTTTGATTGTCTTTTGTACTTTTGAGATTTTTGGTCGTTTGCGTCTTCAATTCGTCGAATCTGTCTTTTGTCTTCACCTTTTATTATTTAAACGAATATTACTTGTAAATAGAACAATTGCAACTAAAAGCTTGTCTTTCTTGAGGAATAATGCTATGAAATATATGTTCGTTTTTAGCATTATCAACAAGCTTTTAGTTGCAATTGTTCTATTTACAAGTGATATTCGTTTAAATAATAAAAGGTGAAGACAAAAGACAGATTCGACGAATTGAAGACGCAAACGACCAAAAAGCTCAAGAGTACAAAAGACAATCAAAGAGGTTCCAATTATTGATAAGAAACGTCTCGAAATTACAAGAGTACAAGATTCAAAACGCAAAGTACAAAATATAAAATTGTACGCAAGGACGTTCGAAAATCCGGAACCGGGACATGAGTCAACTCTCAACGCTCGACGCAACGGACTAAAAATTACAAGTTAACTATGTATATAAATATAATATAATATATAATTAATTATATTAATTATATATATATTATATTTATAAATAAATCGTCGGCAAGAAAGACTCCAAAAGAATGTGAGCTGTATTTTCAATCTCCGCGACTCGCGGAGTTTGAAGGCAAAAATGCCGCGAGTCGCGGAGCCCCAAACTTTGAAACTCCCTATAAAGCCAACCGAATTCTGAGCATTTTTCATCATCTTTTTTTCCTTCTTCTCTCAATATATACGTAATATATATTTATAATTTTAATTTTAATTTTAATTTTAATTTTAAATCCTAATAATAAGGGTATGTTAGCGAATATTGTAAGGGTGTAAGTCGAAATTCTGTCCGTGTAACGCTACGCTATTTTTAATCATTGTAAGTTATGTTCAACCTTTTTAATTTAATGTCTCGTAGCTAAGATATTGTTATGCTTATTTAATCCGAAGTAATCATGATGTTGGGCTAATTACTAAAATTTGGGTAATTGGGCTTTGTACCATAATTGGGGTTTGGACAAAAGAACGACACTTGTGGAAATTAGACTATGGGCTATTAATGGGCTTTATATTAACTAAACAATACCTTGTTAATTTAATATACAAACTTATAATTCGACGTATTTATATATAACCACATACGCTTGACTGGGTACGGTGGGCGGGATATCTATAAATACCAATAATTATTCATTTTACCGGATACGGAACTGGATTAATAGTTAATAGACTTGTTGAAACAGGGGTGAATTACATTCAAGGGTAATTGGTGTAATTGTTAACAAAGTAGTAAAACCTTGGTTTACACGCAGTCGATAACCTGGTGTATTCATTAAACAAAGTATTAAAACCTTGTTACAATTCGAATCCCCAATTAGTTGGAATATTTAACTTCGGGTATAAGAATAATTTGACGAGGACACTCGCACTTTATATTTATGACGGATGGACTGTTATGGATAAAAACCAGACGGACATATTAAATAATCCAGGACAAAGGACAATTAACCCATGGGCATAAAACTAAAATCAACACGTCAAACATCATGATTACGGAAGTTTAAATAAGCATAATTCTTTTATTTCATATTTAATTTCCTTTATTTTATATTTAATTGCACTTCTAATTATCGCATTTTTATTGTATTTAATTGCACTTTTAATTATCGTACTTTTTAATTATCGCAAGTTTATTTTATCGCACTTTTATTATTCGCAATTTCATTATCGTTATTTACTTTACGCTTTAATTTAAGTCTTGTATTTAATTTTAATATTTTACATTTGGTTTTAACTGCGACTAAAGTTTTAAAATCGACAAACCGGTCATTAAACGGTAAAAACCCCCCTTTATAATAATAATATTACTTATATATATATTTGTATTTTTATAAAAGTAAACTAATATAGCGTTAAGCTTTGTTTAAAAAGATTCGCTGTGGAACGAACCGGACTTACTAAAAACTACACTACTGTACGATTAGGTACACTGCCTATAAGTGTTGTAGCAACGTTTAAGTATATCCATTCTCTAAATAAATAAATATCTTGTGTAAAATTGTATCGTATTTAATAGTATTTTCTTGTAAAAATTAATAGCTATTTTATATACACCTCGCGAAACATCAAGTCATTTTTGGCGCCGCTGCCGGGGAACTTGGCGAAACGCTAGATTTTTAATTTATTTTTGTATAAATATATTTATATATCATTTTAGAAAAACAATATAAAATTTAAAAAAAAAAAAGAAAAACGCGTCGAATTTTAAACCTGTCAGTTGAATTTTGGAACCCCGCGAGTCGCGGGGTTTGATGCTTTGAATACCGCAAGTCGCGGAGTTTCTCTGACACACGGACAGAACCCTAATTTCACATTAATTACGGATTTTATTATTATTATTATTAATAAACCCTAATTAATTTAATTATTATAATTAGTTTAATTTTTGTTAAATTAAATTGTATTTTTAATTTTAATTAGTTTTATTATATATAAAATTAATAGTTTTATAAAATAATTAAAATAAAAATAATATTTTTATAAAAATTGTAATTTTTACAACTTTTTGTATATTTTTATATTTTGTCCCTTTTTAATTGTTTTAGCGTAATATTTGTATTTTTAGCTCATATTTAGTTTTAAACTTAGTTTTTGTCATAGTTATTTTTACTTCTAGATTTTTAGACTTTGCCGTAGAATTCCTTAAGTGCTTTTTCTTTAGACTAAGATTTAGGTGCTTTAGAATTTTGCGACGCCTTTTTAAGTTTTAGTTTCTTTTTAAGTTATTTCCATTTGGGATTTAGTTTTTATTGTAAGCTTTAATATTTTTAGACGACTTTTACCTATGTATCAATTATCATTCCAATTAGTAATCTCAATTTGCGATTATAATTTTAAGTTAGTTGTAGTAATAAGGTTAGGTTAGTCAAGTATTTTTAAGTTTTATAAGTTTCTTTTATTTTTCCGTCACCTTTTATTTTTCAACCATTTTTCTTTTTCGACCTTTTTTGACGAACTCTTTTTCTTTCTTATTTCTCGCTATTCTAGTTTTAGGACATAGATTTTTATTCTACTTCTTATCTAAATTTTCTTAAAATTACGAAAATTTATTTTAAGTGGTTAAATTGATTGACATCAAAATTTTCTGGTTCGTAGTAATAGTTGGATTTGTACGTGGACCGGGTTATTGGAGCCAAACAGTCCTCAATTATATTGAGACCAAACGAATCCTGCCCCTCTGCTGCATCTTTTGGCTATTCAAAACGTGGGCAAAATCAGAAAAGTCTATTGATTGGATAACTTATTATAATTTTTCTTTCCTTTTTAAAAACTAATAGGATATTCAGTGAATGCACCGAGCAAGACGTTCACCACCTTTTGTACGTTCACCACCCGTAACTAGATCAAGACATTTAGCAAATATTACTGCCATTGATTTTTCTTTAGAATCGTCATCCAGTCGACCAAGTACTCCAGTTCAAATTTCCGATAATCCATTTTTTGAACCCGACCTCACAATTGAGAATCCGGAGAATATTCAGGAACGATTCGTAGATCCTGAACCACTAAACTTTCCTCCGGAACCACCAATCATTCAAACAGAGATTGTTGAGGAACGAACCGTTAAATCAGAATCCTCTAGTGATTCTGATTCAACAAATTCAATTATGGAGAATCTGGAACCTTTAAGTATGGAAGACCGAATGAGAGCTAAACGCACTGGCCAAGGTCACGCAATTACTCATCCAGACATTAATGCGCCAGATTATGAAATCAAAGGACAAATTCTACACATGGTGACTAATCAATGCCAATTTAGTGGTGCGCCGAAGGAAGATCCAAATGAACATCTACGTACCTTTAATAGGATCTGCACACTATTTAAAATCCGAGAAGTGGAGGATGAACAGATATATCTCATGTTATTTCCCTGGACTTTAAAGGGAGAAGCCAAAGATTGGTTGGAATCGTTACCTGAAGGGGCGATTGATACATGGGACGTTTTAGTTGAAAAATTTCTTAAACAATTCTTTCCGGCGTCTAAAGCCGTAAGACTTCAAGCAGAAATTGTTACGTTCACAAAGAAACCGAATGAAACTCTATATGAGGCGTGGACAAGATATGGAAAGTTGTTAAGAGGATGTCCGCAACATGGTTTAGACACCTGTCAAATAGTACAAATATTCTACCAAGGATGCGACATCACTACAAGGGAAGATATAGATATAGCAGCTGGTGGTTCTATTATGAAGAAAACCGAAACTGATGCTTACAAAATTATTGATAACACTGCTTCCCACTCACACGAGTGGCACCAAGAAAAGGATATCGTTAGATCATCTAAAGCAGCTAGAGCCGATTCTAGCCATGACTTAAATTCCATTTCCGCAAAGATAGATGCTGTCGAGAGACGAATGGAAAAGATGACTAAAGATATTCACTCAATACGAATTAGTTGTGAGCAGTGTGGAGGACCACATTTGACAAAAGATTGTCTCAGTATTGAATTAACAATGGAACAAAGAGAGAATATTTCATACATAAACCAAAGGCCTGGAAATAATTATCAGAATAATTATCAACCGCCAAGACCTATTTACAATCAAAACCAGAATTATAACAGAAATATTCCATACAACAACCAACAAGGTCCTAGCAATCAACAAGTATCCAATAATACTTACAATCAGCAAAGACCTAATTTTCAAAACAAACCACCACAACAAACCGATGATAAAAAGCCGAATTTAGAAGATATGATGACGAAGCTAGTTGAAACTCAAACTCAATTTTTCACATTTCAGAAACAAACCAATGAACAAAATGCTCAAGTATTTAGAAATCAACAAGCTTCTATTCAAAATCTGGAACAAGAAGTAAGTAACCTAGCAAGGTTAATAGGTGAAAGAAAACCGGGAAGTCTACCTAGTGATACAAATGCTAACCCCCGGAATGAAACAGCTAAAGCCATTACCACAAGAAGTGGTACAACACTTAAACCACCTGAAATACCTGTAACTTCTGATGAAGCTATTCCTACTCCACAAGAACCACAACCTGATCAAGATAAGGAAAAAGAATCGGTAGTTGAAAAGGTTAAAGAAGATAACACAGTTTAGGATAAACCTTATGTTAAACCATACCAACCACCACTTCCTTACCCGAGTAAAATGAAGAAAGAGAAACTTGAAGCCGAGCAATCCAAATTCTTGGATATGTTTAAACAGATAAATGTAAATCTTCCTTTCATTGATGTGATTTCAGGAATGCCTAGATATGCTAAATTCTTAAAAGATCTAATCTCAAATAGAAAGAAAATGGAAGAACTCTCGGCTGTTACTATGAATGCTAATTGTTCAGCAGTGCTGTTGAATAAGATACCAGAAAAACTATCTGATCCAGGAAGTTTCACAATTCCATGTTTTCTGGGTAGTCTTAGTTCAATAGAAGCATTAGCAGATTTAGGTGCTAGTATAAATCTAATGCCGTATTCACTATACGCTAAACTAGACCTTGGAGAATTGAAACCAACCAGAATAAGCATACAACTAGCCGATAGATCAATAAAATATCCTAGAGGGATAATGGAGAACATGCTAGTTATAGTTGGTACTTTAGTATTTCCAGTAGATTTTGTTGTTTTGGACATGGAAGAAGATTCTCAAGTTCCTCTCATATTAGGAAGACCATTCTTAAACACGGCTAAAGCAATGATAGACGTGTTCGGTAAGAAACTGACCCTAAGTATAGAGGATGAGAGTGTTACCTTTTCAGTTGATAGAGCAATGCAACAACCACAATCTGCAGATGATACATGTTATTATATTCAAACTATATATGCACATGCAGAATTATTAGAAGAATTTCCAGAATTACAAGGAACAGGAGAATGTTCTTTAGGAGAAGGTAATGAACCAATTGATGAAGCTGAAATGTTAGCTACACTTATAGCTAATGGATATGAACCAACAACAGAAGAAATTCAAATGCTAAAAGAAGAAGACAGATATCGATATAAATCATCAATAGAAGAACCACCGAAATTAGAGTTAAAGCCACTTCCAAACCATTTGGAATACGCTTATTTACATGGTGAATCTGAATTACCTGTAATAATATCGTCTTCTCTTACTGAAAATGAGAAATCACAACTCATTTCTGTGTTGAAAGCTCATAAACCAGCCATTGCATGGAAGATTCATGATATTAAAGGAATAAGTCCTTCGTATTGCACACATAAAATCCTTATGGAAGAAGGTCATAAAACGTATGTGCAACGCCAACGAAGACTAAATCCTAATATGCAAGATGTAGTTAAGAAAGAGATTATTAAACTGCTAGATGCAGGTTTAATTTATCCAATTTTTGATAGTCCATGGGTAAGCCCAGTTCAATGCGTGCCTAAGAAGGGTGGCATGACTGTCATTACAAATGAGAAAAATGAGCTTATTCCTACTAGGACTGTAACAGGATGGCGTGTATGTATTGATTATAGAAAATTAAATGACGCCACTAGAAAAGATCACTTTCCCTTACCTTTCATAGATCAAATGTTGGAAAGATTAGCCGGAAATAGTTATTATTGTTTTCTAGATGGATTTTCCGGATATTTTCAAATTCCAATAGCACCCGAAGATCAAGAGAAAACCACATTCACGTGCCCTTATGGTACTTTTGCTTACAAACGCATGCCATTTGGACTTTGCAACGCCCCTGCAACCTTTCAAAGGTGTATGATGGCGATTTTTCATTACATGATAGAAGAATGCATGGAAGTTTTCATGGATGACTTTTTAGTCTTCGGTGATACATTTGAATCATGTCTAGTTAATTTGGAACGAATGCTTATTAGATGCGAACAATCAAGTCTAGTTCTTAATTGGGAGAAATGCCATTTTATGGTTAAAGAAGGCATCGTTCTTGGTCATAAAATTTCAAAAGAAGGAATTGAAGTGGATAGAGCTAAAGTAGATGTAATTGCTAAACTTCCACATCCCACCAATGTTAGAGGAGTTAGGAGTTTTCTAGGGCATGCCGGTTTTTACCGACGTTTCATAAAAGATTTTTCCAAAATTGCCACTCCTATGAATAAACTCCTAGAAAAGGATGCTCCATTCATCTTTTCAGATGAGTGTATCAAATCTTTTAATATTCTTAAAGAAAAACTTACTAATGCGCCGATCATGATAACACCAAATTGGAATCTACCATTTGAACTAATGTGCAATGCAAGTGATTTTGCAATGGGAGCCGTTTTAGGACAAAGGATTGAAAAACGATTTCAACCTATATATTATGCTAGTAAGACATTACAAGGAGCACAAACGAACTATACAACTACTGAAAAAGAACTCCTTGCTATTGTCTTTGCTTTTGACAAATTTCGATCATATCTCGTTCTAGCAAAAACGGTGGTCTATACCGACCATTCTGCTCTTAGATACCTATTTTCAAAACAAGATGCTAAACCAAGACTAATCCGTTGGATCTTACTCTTACAAGAGTTTGATATTGAAATCCGAGATAAAAGAGGAGCAGAAAATCTCGCCGCTGATCACCTTTCTCGTCTTGAAAATCCCGAATTAGAAGTTCTAAATGAATCGGCCATACAAGACAACTTTCCTGATGAATATCTATTGAAGATAGATTATAATGAAATCCCATAGTTTGCAGACTATGCAAACTACTTAGTTTGTGGATTCCTTGAAAAAGGATTATCGTACCAAAGACGAAAGAAATTCTTCAGTGATATAAAACACTATTTTTGGGAAGATCCACATCTGTTTAAAAGTTGTCCCGATGGAATAATACGCCGATGTGTATTTGGAGATGAAGCTAGTAAAATATTAAACTATTGTCACACAGGACCAACAGGAGGGCATTATGGGCCTCAACTAACAGCAAGAAAAGTTTATGATGCTGGATTCTATTGGACTACAATTTACAAAGACGCACACCTTCTTTGCAAATCCTGTGATGCTTGTCAAAGGGCCGGAAAAATAAGTCAACGTGATGAAATGCCACAAAATGTCATCCAAGTATGTGAAGTATTTGACATTTGGGGTATTGACTTTATGGGTCCATTTCCAAAATCTCATAATAATCTATATATACTCGTAGCCATTGATTATGTCTCTAAATGGGCGGAAGCACAAGCTCTCCCAACTAACGATGCACGAGTTGTAGTCAACTTTTTAAAACGTCTTTTTGCAAGGTTTGGAACACCGAAAGCTTTAATAAGTGATCGGGGTACTCATTTCTGTAATAATCAACTTGAGAAAGTTCTTAAAAGATATGGAGTAACTCATAAAATCTCCACCGCATATCATCCACAAACAAGTGGACAAGTTGAAAATACCAACCGAGCTTTAAAAGGTATTCTACAGAAAACCGTAGGATCAAATCCGAAGGAATGGTCCATTAAATTGGAGGATGCACTCTGGGCTTTTAGAACAGCCTACAAAACTCCAATTGGAATCACACCTTTTAGACTTGTTTATGGAAAAGCATGTCATCTTCCAGTAGAAATTGAACACAAGGCATTTTGGGCTTTGAAGACATGTAATCTTGATTTACATGAAGCCGGACGTCTACGATTAAGTCAACTAAATGAATTAGAAGAATTAAGACATGAAGCATACGATAATTCGTTAATCTATAAGGAAAGAACGAAGAAATGGCATGATAAAAGAATCAGAAGTTCAAAAGAATTTAAAGAAGGAGACAGAGTTCTTCTTTTCAATTCACGATTCAAGCTATTTCCTGGAAAATTGAAATAAAGATGGTCTGGACCATTCATAGTCAAAAGAGTTTTCCCATACGGAACGATAGAATTAATAAATTCAAATGGGATTGAATTTAAAGTTAATGGTCACAGAGTTAAACATTACATACATGGTCCGATGGAAGTTGACAATGAAGTTAATCACAATTTCGATACCACAGCTAACTAAGTGTGGGGAGAATAAAGTCTTTAAAGGTTTATGTATTTCTGTTAGAGTTAGATTGTCTGTTTTCGTGTAGTTCTCGAAAATGGAACCCGAATGGTCTTTCCCTAGCAGACCCTAAAGAACTAGTCTTCTCCCCCCATTCTGAATTTTTATTTTTTTTTAGGAAATGAAGACTGCCTGTGAACTAAACCATGGTCTAATGCTACACGCTTTGATCACTAAACGTAATAATGACATACTACCGAGTGAAATAGTATCAGTAATCAGAGAAAGAATGGACGGAGTTAGAAAAGAATCCAGATGCGAAGATAATAAGTTACAATTTGGTAAAGGAAAATCAAAATCCGCAGCGAAAAGAAGAGCACGACACCTAGAAAGATGTCACAAATGCGGAAAATGGTCACATGGAGGTAAATGTTCAAATAATCAAACCTATTCAAATTCCGAATTTGTTACTTTATGCAGAGACGGACCGTTCATATGTTTAGAAGAAAAGACACTGAATGCTCGAGGATACGCCTATGTAGCTATGGAAAACCAATTAAACCGACTATCTTATGAATGGGATAGATCGTATAACTAAGAAATCTATTTCACAGGTATGTCTGTACAGTCTTTATTTTTTTTATTTTTAACCTTTTGATAATAAACGCTAATTTGTTCGCTATAAAGTATTAAATTGGTATTGAATAAAATTAGGTTTGGCAACCGAAATTATTGATATCATTCAAAAATTTATTACATCACTGCGAAATTTAACGTTTATTCTTAAGGTATAAATATCTTTAATCAATCAACCCAAAATATTTCAAAAATTCGTCATGAGTTAAATTAGGTCTTGGAACCGAAATTACTTTACCGAAAAGAGGGGCATATTTTTTGATAATATTTGATTGATTAAAGTGGGATAAAAAGCCAAAAAGATTTTTAATTTTATTTTTACCATGTTTTTAAAATTAATATTTAAATCTTAAATTAATATTGTAAACTTTGTAAAAACAATATATTTAAAATTGTAAATATTTGAAAAATTAATATAAGTTTGGTTTGAATTTATAATATGAATTTTTAAATTAAGTTTGGTGTGAATTTTTAATTTTTAAAATATGAATTTTTATTTTTATGCATTTTAAATTTTAAGTTTGGTGTAAATTTTTAATATTAATTTTGAATTTTATATTTAAGTTGTGTGAATTTAAAAATAAAAATTTACTTTATCTCATTAAGTTAAAAATATGATTTTTAAAATTCGTCGTAAGTTGAAGACTAGGTCTTTGAACCGAAATTGCTTTACCCGAGGGAGGGACGAGAACTTTTATTATCATTATTTTTAATCTTATTGAATTAAAGTATGCCAAAAACATTAAAAAAAACCCAAAAATCTTAGCTTTTAAAACAATCCTTACAAAAAAACAAATTTTAAAATTTTGTCGAAGGAAGGACTAGGACATCGATCCGAAACGACCTCGTCCTAAATAACAAGGGAAACAAAATTTTAAAAATTAATTACTTAATTGTTTTAATTAGTATAAGTTTAAAAAAAAAAAATACCAAACTCCGCGACTCGCGGAGTTTGAAGGGTAATTCACCGCGAGTCGCGGAGGGACCGAAAATCAGAAAAAAAATAAAACGCAGAACAGATCAGTTGCACACCACAAAACTCACAAAAACTGCTAAATACTGCCGAAAAATAGCGAAAATACACCCCCAAAATCACAATTTTTAACCGTTAATCACCAAATCTTTTACTAAAATCATGTTGAGAAGGATGCTATCAAGGAATTACTCAAGAAAAACGGTAAATTTCTACACCTAAACACCATTTAATCCGAAATTAGTGTTCTTGAGCAATTTTTTTCCCCAATTTGATTTTGATGCTTTTTAGTGTAATTAGGCTTAAATTGTTTATGTATTATGCTTGTATAACCTAGATTGATGCTATTTAACATGATTAGAAGCCTTAAACTTCAAATTTTGAGTAATCTAGGGTTTGTGTTCTTGAGCAAATTTGGGGCTTTTTGATATAAACAGGTTATGGCCGATTTTTGTCATGAATTATTGCTAAATTAAGTAGTGTAACATGTTTAGGTAGTTAAATGATCCAAACTTTGAGCCTAAACATGATTTTGAGAATTAAAGTGGACTTTTTCAAGTCTAAAATTCATGAACTTGATTTTTGAAAGATAATGCCATTTGAAACTTATTTAATTGCTAGTAATGATTATTTTGACATGTTATTTGAGTTGAATGCTTATGAACTTGGTGAACATTTTCGTATATGCTTATTTGAAAAAGTGTAGATTTGATAAAAATGTGAAAATGAGTTTAAGTTTGATATAAATTGATCATGTCATTGTAATTATTTTGATTGATGATTTTGCTGACACTAATGCATATTTGGATGCACAAAAATTGTGTTTGATGTGTTTTGCAGACTGAAAGGGGTGAATCTTCATCCCAAGCCCGCAATGCTCCTGCTGAGAATGCGGAACAACAGGAGGTGGATAACTACTACAAGCAGGATATACCTCATCCAGTCATGACATTTTCTGATATGCACTTGGAAGAGTTGCACCCGAACCTGAGATTTGACAGACTTTGGATAGATTATCCAAAATACCAAAGGGGTTTGCATACTCTTCATTCTAAAGTTGTTGAGGTACCTAGGGTCATAGAATGGGGACCCTTAGAAGCTGTAGAATTGGCCGGGCCAATTAGGGAATTACTTGTACAGAGGTATGGTAATTCTACTTTTAATGACTGGGTACGTTTATTCACCATGCGTAGACCTGTATATAAAGTATGGTGTGAAGAATTGTTGTGTAGTATAGAGTTGAATGATCGGGTAGCTAGTTTAACCGATCGATCTTTTATTAGATTTTTGTTAGGCGGTTCGATGCGCCACATGTCATTACTAGACATGGCTCAGGCTTTACGTATATATACGCCTGAGGAGTTAGCATCTGCCGATTGTAGAGGGTTGATACTAAATGGTAGAAAGATAGATGAAAATTTTGATACACACGGTGTGTGGAGTCAAATGACAAGCCATCACCGTTTCAAAGGGGGAAATTACTCTTATTTGGATATAGATAGAGCTGAATTAAGAGTGATTCATAGGTTTTTAGCTAATTCGATTACACAAAGAGGTAAGAACAAGGAAAAGGTAAATGAACAGGATTTGTTTTACCATATGTGTATTCAAGACCCACAAAGTGCTGTAAGTATACCTTATTGTGTGGGTTATTATTTATCAGCTATGGTTAGGGGGATGCGACCGCATAGCATAATAGGAGGTGGTATTTTTATTACTTTGATTGGTGAATATCTCGGTGTGGATATAAGTCGGGGGGGATTATTAGTAGAAGAACCAGAACCCCGCGATACTATAGGTTTAAATGTATACCATGGTGCGAAAGTTTTGAAGAGGCGAAATAACGCCGCAGTACAATACCATGGTAGACATCCACAGGTTGAGAGAAACCAACAGCAAGGTAATGTAGGAGGGGGAAATGAGATGCAAGAAATGCAAAGGTTTATAGCTTCACAGGAGTACGAAAATGCTAGACAGAGAGCATTTGAAGATTGGCAAGTTCATCAAAACCAAATCATAGCTCATTGCCAACATATAGGTAGAAACTATATTCCTACACCAAAACCCATCTTCCCTCCCTGGTCTATAGAGATGCAACCACCGTATCCTACGTATAACCCTGCCGAAGCATTCTATAGCACCTATGGTTATTCTTGGAACCCCTATTGGTACCAGTATCATCCCTAGTCTACTTAGTTTTATTTATTTTGTAATTTGTAATATTGATACGTTTAATACTTATGTTAATATTGTAATAGTTTTTATAATTTTCTAACTTTTATTTTTAGATTTTAATAATTTTTGAATGTGGGGTAATATACCAAACTTCAAAAATATGTATATATGTTTGCAGTTTATCTTATGTACACAACAGGGTAAAACAACGCATTTTCAAAGACTGGCATTAAGTTCAGCAAAAGCAACTAATTTTGACGACAAGATGCAAAATATATGTGAAATAACAACAAGACGGAATGAACAAATGATGTGCACCATTTATCATTCAGCAAACAAACGCCAATATATTTGGAAACTTTGGCAAAAATTTAATCATTTTCACACAAATCACCCTCAATAATTTAAATTGTTACTGATTTCTTGCAAATGAGGGCATTGCAAGATCTTAAGTGTGGGAAGGGGTTAAATTCTTTCGAATTTTAAAATTTTTTTTTATACACTTGGTTACCATTAAAAATACTAGTAAAGCAGTAGTTGTATTAGAATCTAGTGCTCTCTGATAATAAAGAATAGCCCTAGTCTTATATACTAACTACCCAATTCTAGTAAAATTTTTAAAAAAATTTCAATTAAATGAACTCAAAATCATGTTTATACATATTTATGAACAATAAAACTAGGTTTTAACACCGAAATTATTGTTACCTCAGAAAGGACATAAATTGAGAAACAAACCAAAATGTTAAAATTCATTTAAAATGGAATAGAGGACGATAAAAAGGAAAATAAAAGCCAAGTGTGGGAAAATTCTCCAAGTTATTCAAAACATATGTCACATATTTTTGTACAAATAAACTGAAAATACTTTTGCTTTGGACTAAACTAAACTGTTTTACCCGATGAAAGAAAAGAAGAGATGGATCTACACGATGAATCAATTCCATCATTAAAAGGAAGTAAAGTCTTCCGAAAAAGACACGCGATTCTTGATTTAGGTCATGAAGTTGTCGTCCAGACCAGCTGTAGGTTGACGAAAAATCTAGAAAAGTCATCACTAAAATCAGAAGGAAATCCACGGACCTCAGCATTAAACAGGGTCGCCAAGTGGTCAGATTTATCCTAACCATGAGAAGGATTTATCTCGTACAATGGGGGGCACTATGCAAATTAGCTGGATAAGACTAATGAATCAGATCCCCAGAAAGGATAATCTCCTTAAAAGATCAAAAATTAGCTTTTAAGCCTGATATTACTCAATCCTTGAGATTTACCTTAAAGATTGAAAATTACAAACTCATGGAATTCAATGATATCTAAACTCGAGCTTGAACGAGAAAATATTTTGATCAAAATTACAAACCAATTTGTTTTCTGAAAACCCTATTTTCAATGCGTTCATTACCATTGAACGTAAAATCCTAGGAATTCACCTGGAATTCATTAGGTCATCTGAATCAAATCGGGTGTCAACCGTAAGAACGGAGGTTGCATAGCATGGTCAAAGACAGGACCTTGTGCCAGACCGAAAAATCATAAGGGTGAGCTTTACTATTGCTCCTACCAAAGATAGTAATTGCGTCCGACACGTTATAGACCATAATTAAAAGCATGTCAGGGGACATTGCCTTAACAGTTGCTTGTTCAACGCTTTCCTTTACAACCGGACGGTAGTTTACCGAAAGGTAATATACGGGACAAGTAAACTGGACGTGTTGCTTTCCAAATACAAGGTTAGCAAGTGGGTGACACAAAATCATAAGTTTTGAGCTAAAATTTTCAAATCTGAAACCCACCAAACCCACAAAAAATATTTTGCAAACACCGGTGAAGGGTTATTCTGGAAAACTTATCTAAGGTAAAAACTAGATTTAATTTTCAAAAGATCAAATGTTTTCATAAAGATCCAATTTCCTTAATGGATCTAAATTTTTATAGTCATGTGGGACTGTAAACCATATCGTTATTACCATTGTTTATACCACCGTATAGAAATCACTGATGTACAAAGTGTGAAGAATAAAGAAGTGATTCTAGTATTTCAAGACGATATTGCTTGAGGACAAGCAACGCTTAAGTGTGGGAATATTTGATAATGCTAAAAACGAACATATATTTCATAGCATTATTCCTCAAGAAAGACAAGCTTTTAGTTGCAATTGTTCTATTTACAAGTGATATTCGTTTAAATAATAAAAGGTGAAGACAAAAGACAGATTCGACGAATTGAAGACGCAAACGACCAAAAAGCTCAAGAGTACAAAAGACAATCAAAGAGGTTCCAATTATTGATAAGAAACGTCTCGAAATTACAAGAGTACAAGATTCAAAACGCAAAGTACAAAATATAAAATTGTACGCAAGGACGTTCGAAAATCCGGAACCGGGACATGAGTCAACTCTCAACGCTCGACGCAACGGACTAAAAATTACAAGTTAACTATGTATATAAATATAATATAATATATAATTAATTATATTAATTATATATATATTATATTTATAAATAAATCGTCGGCAAGAAAGACTCCAAAAGAATGTGAGCTGTATTTTCAATCTCCGCGACTCGCGGAGTTTGAAGGCAAAAATGCCGCGAGTCGCGGAGCCCCAAACTTTGAAACTCCCTATAAAGCCAACCGAATTCTGAGCATTTTTCATCATGTTTTTTTCCTTCTTCTCTCAATATATACGTAATATATATTTATAATTTATATTTTAATTTTAATTTTAATTTTAAATCCTAATAATAAGGGTATGTTAGCGAATATTGTAAGGGTGTAAGTCAAAATTCTGTCCGTGTAACGCTACGCTATTTTTAATCATTGTAAGTTATGTTCAACCTTTTTAATTTAATGTCTCGTAGCTAAGATATTATTATGCTTATTTAATCCGAAGTAATCATGATGTTGGGCTAATTACTAAAATTTGGGTAATTGGGCTTTGTACCATAATTGGGGTTTGGACAAAAGAACGACACTTGTGGAAATTAGACTATGGGCTATTAATGGGCTTTATATTAACTAAACAATACCTTGTTAATTTAATATACAAACTTATAATTCGACGTATTTATATATAACCACATACGCTTGACTGGGCACGGTGGGCGGGATATCTATAAATACCAATAATTATTCATTTTACCGGATACGGAACTGGATTAATAGTTAATAGACTTGTTGAAACAGGGGTGAATTACATTCAAGGGTAATTGGTGTAATTGTTAACAAAGTAGTAAAACCTTGGTTTACACGCAGTCGATAACCTGGTGTATTCATTAAACAAAGTATTAAAACCTTGTTACAATTCGAATCCCCAATTAGTTGGAATATTTAACTTCGGGTATAAGAATAATTTGATGAGGACACTCGCACTTTATATTTATGACTGATGGACTGTTATGGATAAAAACCAGACGGACATATTAAATAATCCAGGACAAAGGACAATTAACCCATGGGCATAAAACTAAAATCAACACGTCAAACATCATGATTATGGAAGTTTAAATAAGCATAATTCTTTTATTTCATATTTAATTTCCTTTATTTTATATTTAATTGCACTTCTAATTATCGCATTTTTATTGTATTTAATTGCACTTTTAATTATCGTACTTTTTAATTATCGCAAGTTTATTTTATCGCACTTTTATTATTCGCAATTTCATTATCGTTATTTACTTTACGCTTTAATTTAAGTCTTGTATTTATTTTTAATATTTTACATTTGGTTTTAACTGCGACTAAAGTTTTAAAATCGACAAACCGGTCATTAAACGGTAAAAACCCCCCTTTATAATAATAATATTACTTATATATATATTTGTATTTTTATAAAAGTAAACTAATATAGCGTTAAACTTTGTTTAAAAAGATTCCCTGTGGAACGAACCGGACTTACTAAAAACTACACTACTGTACGATTAGGTACACTGCCTATAAGTGTTGTAGCAAGGTTTAAGTATATCCATTCTCTAAATAAATAAATATCTTGTGTAAAATTGTATCGTATTTAATAGTATTTTCTTGTAAAAATTAATAGCTATTTTATATACACCTCGCGAAACATCAATGACTGTCATCACAAATTAGAAAAATGAGCTTATTCCTACTAGGACTGTAACAGGATGGCGTGTTTGTATTGATTATAGAAAATTGAATGACGCCACCAGAAAAGATCACTTTCCCTTACCTTTCATTGATCAAATGTTGAAAAGATTAGCCGGAAATAGTTACTATTGTTTTCTTGACGGTTTTTCCGGATATTTTCAAATTCCAATAGCACCCGAGGATCAAGAGAAAATCACATCACGTGCCCTTATGGTACTTTTGCTTACAAACGCATGCCATTTGGACTTTGCAACGCCCCTGCAACCTTTCAAAGGTGCATGATGGCGATTTTTCACGACATGATAGAAGAATGCATGGAAGTTTTCATGGATGACTTTACAGTCTTAGGTGATACTTTTGAAACATGTCTAGTTAATCTTGAATGAATGCTTATTAGATACGAACAATCAAATCTAGTTCTTAATTGGGAGAAATGCCATTTCATGGTTAAAGAAGGCATCGTTCTTGGACATAAAATTTCAAAGGAAGGAATTGAAGTGGATAGAGCTAAAGTAGATGTAATTGCTAAACTTCCACATCCCACCAATGTTAGAGGAGTTAGGAGTTTTCTAGGGCATGCCGGTTTTTACCGACGTTTCATAAAAGATTTTTTTAAAATTGCCACTCCTATGAATAAACTCCTAGAAAAGGATGCTCCATTCATCTTTTCAGATGAATGCATCAAATCTTATAATATACTTAAAGAACAACTCACTAATGCACCGATCATGATAACTCCAAATTGGAATCCACCATTTGAACTTACGTGTGATGCAAGTGATTTTGCAATGGAAGCCGTTTTAGGACAAAGGATTGAAAAACGATTTCAACCTATATATTATGCTAGTAAGACGTTACAAGGAGCACAAACAAATTACACAAATACTGAAAAAGAACTCCTTGCTATTGTCTTTGCTTTTGACAAATTTCGTTCATATCTCGTTCTAGCTAAAACGGTGGTCTATACCGACCATTCTGCTCTTAGATACCTATTTTCAAAACAAGATGCCAAACCACGATTAATCCGTTGGATCTTACTCTTACAAGAGTTTGATATTGAAATCTGAGATAAAAAGGGAGCAGAAAATCTCGCAGCTGATCATCTTTCTCGTCTTGAAAATCCTGAATTAGAAGTTCTAAATGAATCGGCCATACAAGACAACTTTCCTGATGAATATCTATTGAAGATATATTATAATAAAATTCCATGGTTTGCAGACTATGCAAACTACTTAGTATGTGGATTCCTTGAAAAAGGATTATCATACCAAAAATGAAAGAAATTCTTTAGTGATATAAAACACTATTTCTGGGAAGATCCACATTTGTTTAAAAGTTGTCCCGATGGAATAATACGCCGATGTGTATTCGGAGATGAAGCTAGTAAAATCTTAAACCATTGTCACACAGGACCAACAGGAGGGCATTATGGGCCTCAACTTATTGCAAGAAAAGTTAACGATGCTGGATTCTATTGACCTACAATTTTCAAAGACGCACACCTTCTTTGCAAATCCTGTGATGCTTGTCAAAGGGCCGGAAAAATAAGTCAACGTGATGAAATGCCACAAAATGTCATTCAAGTATGTGAAGTATTTGACATTTAGGGTATTGACTTTATGGGTCCATTTCCAAAATCTCATAATAATCTCCACATTCTCGTAGCCATTGATTATGTATCTAAATGGGCGGAAGCACAAGCTCTCCCAACTAATGATGCAAGAGTTGTAGTCAACTTTTTAAAACATCTTTTTGCTAGGTTTGGAACACCGAAAGCTTTAATAAGTGATCGGGGTACTCATTTTTGTAATAATCAACTTGCGAAAGTTCTCAAAAGATATGGAGTAACTCATAAAATCTCCACTGCTTATCATCCACAAACAAGTGGACAAGTTGAAAATACCAACCGAGCTTTAAAACGTATTCTAGAGAAAACCGTAGGATCAAATCCGAAGGAATGGTCCATGAAATTGGAGGATGCACTCTGGGCTTTTAGAATAGCCTACAAAACTCTAATTGGAACCACACCTTTTAAACTCATTTATGGAAAAGCATGTCATCTTCCAGTAGAAATTGAACACAAAGCATTTTGGGCTTTGAATACATGTAATCTTGATTTACATAAAGCCAGACGTCTACGATTAAGTCAACTAAATGAATTAGAAGAATTAAGACATGAAGCATACGAAAATTCGTTAATCTATAAAGAAAGAACGAAGAAATGGCATGATAAAAAAATCAGAAGTTCAAAAGAATTTAAAGAAGGAGACAGAGTTCTTCTTTTCAATTCACGATTCAAGCTATTTCCTGAAAAATTGAAATCAAGATGGTCTGGACCATTTATAGTCAAAAGAGTTTTCCCATACGGAACAATAGAGTTAATAAATTCAAATGGGATTGAATTTAAAGTTAATGGTCACAGAGTTAAACATTACATACATGGTCCGATGGAAGTTGACAATGAAGTCAATCATAATTTCACCACCGAAGAAAACCCTCAAAATGAAAACATAAATATGTTATCAACAACATATGAAAAAATCAAAATTGAAAAATAAGGAGGATTCAAATTTGAGTGATGAAGAAGAATTCTTATACAAACCTCCCATTCCAAGAAACGAAGAAAAATGTAAACAAGAATTTCAAATAGAAGTGAAAGAACCAAGAAAAGAACACCCGAAAAAGGTTTACAAACCAACTCGACTTAATAAAGCAGGAGACCCAGGTGAATTTATCATTTCTTGCTTGCTTAATGATGGTGCTGTATATAATGGACTCGCTGATTTAGGAGCAAGTGCAAATATTATGCCTCTTTCGTTATACAAAAGATTAGGTATGGGTAAATTAAAACCAACCAAAATAGGTGTTCAATCATTTGACCTAACCATTAAACACCCGGTTGGAATAGCAAATAATTTACTTGTTAATGTGGGAAGTTTGACCTTTGTTACAAACGTCATAGTGATTAATATGGAGGAAAACCTTGATATTCCTCTAATTTTAGGTCGCCCATTTTTAGCAACCACCGAGGTATTCATTGAAGTAAGAGAAGGTAGAATGACACTTAGGGATGGTGATAAATCGATCACCTTTGTAAACCGAAAGTTTAAATCTCCATCAACCAAAACTGTTAAGCCAATAAAAATGCATAAATATGGGGAAGATGAAGAAACACTGTCATAACCCGTCCTTAACCGTAAGAACGTGTTAGATAACGTATGATTTCATTGCGAGGTATTGACCTCTATATGCGACATTTTTAAAAGAAAAACTGCATATATTATACATTACAAACCACGATTCTTATTTTTGATACAAGCTTTGGACGAAATAAAGATGATTATCGTTTAGCGATAATCTTCGACTTACAAACTTTACAAATGATGATAACAACACGATTTCTAGCATATTTTACAACACAAGTTCTTGGATATGCAGTCTTATTTTTGACACAAATATGCGTACGCAAGATCCTGCTCAAATTCAACATAATGCAGCGGAAACTTCTAATTATCACCTGAGAATAAACATGTTTAAAACGTCAACATAAAGTTGGTGAGATATAGGTTTAGTGCCGGCAGCAATATATATATAGACCACAAGATTTCATATATAAACAGTTTAATAAAAATATTCTAAGTGGTTGAGCACTTGGTAACCATACTTAACAATTAATCACGTCGCATATTCCCTTTAATATGAAATCTTACTACACTGTACCAAGTGTAGTCACGAAACGAAGTACTGTGCAACCGTTGAATACTGGTCGTCCAGTCCGGCTGGGGTTGTCAAGCCCGATAGATCTATCAACAGGATTCGCGTTTACAATACCGCTGTAAATATTAGTTACCAAGCTACAGGGAAGTATGCCAGTGGTACAACTCAACGTAGAATATATTTTTCAGTTACTTGTGTCCATAACGTAAAACATAAAATACATGTATTCTCATCCCGAAATATTTAGAGTTTAAAAGTGGGACTATATACTCACTTTCGTCTTGAAGATATATATATTTTGACTTGGTCTCCCGGTTGATATCACGAACCTATCCATATATAATATATCAATACCTTTTATTTTTAAACAACGTCACATATATATTCTTGTTATACTTCTAATACTTTTTATAATTCCTTAGTCCGTAGTTAGCAGTTCGTTGTTAGTAATTCAATTTTAATGGTTCATATTTAGATGTTTAATAAACCCCCAACGAAATAAATAAAACCCCCAACGTATATGTATTGGTCGAGATTAATCTTGACCCACGGTACCGGTGTTGTCAAATGACGTGTTGCGTACATAAAGTACCGGTGTTGTCAAATGACGTGTTGCGTACAAACATGGGATCTTATGATTAATCTTCTCGTGTTGTTTACGGGTGATCCTGAACCATATAAAATTGAATTATGAGTACATATATATAAAATATCATGTTATCTTAAAAAGATGTGATTTATTTTAATTTTCTCCAATTAATCCCGAAGTTAAACTAGTCTTGGATAGCCAATTTTGTTTCGGTCATAGTTTCTTCGTTACAACTCCGTTTTCGTTGATTCAACTTGCCATCTCCTTGGATCGAGTTCCTCTTTAAGACTATGAACTGTAAATATCTTAGTTTGTATTCAAAATCACACGGCATAGGTAAAACTTTAGTGAAACTTATGAAGTTAAACCTTTTCCTTTATGTAGGCAACCTTAAATGATTATTTTTCTAAAAATACTTATACTTTGAATTAAATCATGAAATTTTTATGTGTTACCATATTCATAGTAAAAATAATTTTTCCAGAACATAAACCTTCAATTCAAAGTTTAAGATGGTTTTTAATTATCCAACCCAAAACAGCCCCCGGTTACACTCCGACGTCGTAAAAACAGTTTTTAAGGTGTTCTTTGAAAAACCATGTTATACCTTGTTAAATTAGCATATATTTAAGTTATATTACAGGTCTTGAAGTATTTTAAAAGTTAAGTTAGAAGGATCTATTTAGTTTGCAAACAAGTTTGAAAACATTCAAACTATGTTCTTGTTGTTAAAATTGTATACCACAAAATATGATAGCTATATATATATGAATCGAATAAGGTTATGAACATAGATACTACCTCAAGTTCCTTGGACAAGGTTTCTGTAAAAGAGGAGTAAGAACCTAGAACCAAAAGGGTGATGGAATTGGATGAAAGATTGGAAGTAAGTTTGTGTTCTTGGAAGGATTTCTTGAAGTGTTTTTGTAAAGTTTTCTTATGAGATTTAAGTGTTGTTTTTGAAGCTAAATGATGGAGAAAATGCTTGGAGATGATCAAGTATGAAGTTAAGAGTATTTTGAGAGAGAAATGGAAGTGTAAGTATGAGAAAATGGGGTGAAGAAATGGTGTGCATGCATAAAAACGTTTTTAGGTTATAAAGGAAAAAAAAGATACCTAACTTTGTTTTCTTGCTAAATAATTCATGCTACTTGACAAATGGTTGGTTCCAAATGTTTCTTAATCATTTAAGGCTGCTAAGGAGCAGATTTTTATTGGTATATACCAATAGTAAATACATCTAGAAGCTGCGTATGATACGGGTACATATACCCTAGGTATACGTATAGAAATCTTTGAGAAAACGGAACGAGGATTCAAATATAGCTATATTTTGTAAATATACTTATATTGTTTTATGTATTTAAGTCTTTAAAAGTGATTAAATATATTACTTATACGATATATGTATAAACATTATAGGTCATAAGTATTTAAGTCAAATAACGTTACGTATGGTTATCGTTTTGAAAACTTAAGTTAGTAGTTTCAAAATATACTTATAACTTATTGTTATTAATACAAAATGAGATATTAAAACATTCTTAGATCATGTTAAATATGTATATATACATATATATACACAAACGTATAATTATCATATATTGTATAGTTCGTGATATCATCGGTCAAACTAGACGGTCAAACGTTGTGTAAAACTCTTTTCGAAAACATAAGTCTCAACAATTTGGATTGCTTATCATGTTGGTAAGGTTTAATTTATATAAATATTAATCTTATAAGTATAGAACGATCGAAAAAGTGCGGGTCATTACAGTACCTACCCGTTAAATAAATTTCGTCCCGAAATTTTAAAATTGTACCTATTTTGCGTCATCGGAAAACAAGTGTGGATATTTTTGTTTCATTTGATCCTCTCATTCCCAAGTAAACTCGGGACCCCTTCGAGCATTCCAACGAACCTTAACGATCGGTATGTTGCTCTGCTTGAGCCGTTTAACTTCACGATCCATGATTTCGATTGGTTCTTCGATGAATTGTAGTTTCTCGTCGACATGGATTTCTTCAAGAGGAATGGTGAGGTCTTCCTTTGCAAGACACTTCTTAAGGTTTGAGACGTGAAAGGTATTATGTACTCCGGCGAGTTGTTGCGGTAACTCGAGTCGATAAGCTACCGGTCCAATGCGTTCGATGATCTTGAACGGGCCTACATACCTTGGGTTTAGTTTACCCCTTTTTCCAAAACGTATTACACCTTTCCAAGGTGACACCTTTAACATAACCATGTCACCGATCTGAAACTCTAATGGTTTCCTTCGAACATCGGCGTAGCTCTTTTGGCGACTACGGGCTGTTTTCAATCTCTCCTTGATTTGTACTATCTTCTCAGTCGTTTCGTGTATGATCTCGGGACCAGTTAATTGTCGATCTCCTACTTCATTCCAACAAATAGGAGATCTACACTTCCTTCCATACAATGCTTCGAATGGCGCAGCTTTAATGCTCGCATGATAACTATTATTATACGAGAATTCTGCTAATGGTAGATATTTATCCCATCCATTTCCAAAATCGATCACACATGCCCTGAGCATGTCTTCAAGAGTCTGAATCGTTCTTTCACTCTGCCCGTCGGTTTGCGGATGATACGCGGTACTCATATCCAAACGAGTTCCTAGGGCCTCCTGTAGTGATTGCCAGAACTTTGATGTAAATCTACTATCACGATCGGATATAATGGAAATAGGTATTCCATGCCTTGAAACAACTTCCTTTATATACAATCGTAATAGTTTCTCCATTCTATCCGTTTCTTTTATAGGCAAGAAGTGTGCAGACTTGGTGAGACGATCAACAATCACCCAAATGGTGTCGTATCCCCAGGCAGTCTTTGGTAACTTCGTGATGAAATCCATGGTAATACCATCCCATTTCCATTCTGGGATTTCTGGTTGTTGAAGTAACCCTGACGGCTTCTGGTGTTCAGCTTTGACTTTGGAACAAGTTAAACATTCCCCAACATATGTTGCAACGTCTGTCTTTAAATTAGGCCACCAATAATGTGTCTTAAGATCTTGGTACATCTTTCCAACTCCAGGATGTATCGAGTATCTTGTCTTATGTGCCTCATTTAATATCAACTTCCTTAATCCACCCAACTTCGGTACCCAAATACGATTTGCAAAATATCGAATTCCATCTTCCCGCATAACGAGTTGCTTCTCATACTTCTTCATTATTTCATTTCCTATATTTTCTTTAGTAAGTGCTTCTCGTTGAACTTCTTTGATTTGTGAGTTGAGATTCATGCGAATTTTTATGTTCATCGCTCGTACTCGAATTGGTTCTCGTTCCTTTCTGCTTAGAGCGTCGGCCACCACGTTCGCTTTCCCGGGATGATAACGAATTTCACAATCATAGTCGTTTATTAACTCGACCCACCTACGTTGTCTCATGTTCAGCTGTTTCTGATCAAAAATATGTTGAAGGCTTTTATGATCAGTAAACACAGTGCATTTAACCCCATACAAGTAGTGTCTCCATATCTTCAATGCAAACACGACTGCTCCCAGTTCTAGATCATGCGTCGTATAATTCCGCTCGTGAATCTTCAATTGTCGGGATGCGTATGCAATAACTTTCTTTCGTTGCATAAGAACGCAACCAAAACCTTGTCGCGAAGCGTCACAATATATTTCAAAATCATCGTTCCCTTCTGGTAACGATAAAATAGGCGCCGTAGTTAACTTCTTCTTTAGTAATTGAAATGCACTCTCCTGCTCAGAAGTCCATTCATATTTCTTCCCTTTTTGCGTTAACGCTGTCAACGGCTTAGCTATTCGGGAAAAATCTTGAATAAACCTTCTATAATAACCGGCTAAACCCAAAAATTGGCGTATCTGCATTGGTGTCTTAGGAGTCTCCCATTTTTTAATGGCTTCAATTTTTGCTGGATCAACCTGAATTCCTTTGCTACTAACAACGTGGCCAAGAAATTGCACTTCTTTCAACCAGAAAGCACATTTAGAAAATTTAGCATATAGCTGTTCTTTTCTCAACAACTCTAATATCAACCTTAAATGCTGCTCATGCTCTTGCTCACTCTTGGAATAGATAAGAATATCATCAATGAAAACGATAACAAACTTATCTAAATATGGACTACAAACTCGATTCATGAGGTCCATGAATACAGCTGGCGCATTTGTCAACCCAAACGGCATGACCAAAAATTCGTAATGACCATAACGTGTCCGAAAAGCAGTTTTCGGAATGTCCTCTTCTTTGACACGTAATTGATGATAGCCCGACCTTAAGTCAATTTTTGAGTACACACATGATCCTTGGAGTTGATCAAATAAGTCGTCAATTCTCGGTAGTGGATACCGATTCTTGATAGTTAACTTATTTAATTCACGATAATCTATACACATCCTAAAAGATCCATCTTTCTTTTTAACAAATAGAATCGGAGCTCCCCACGGTGAAGTACTTGGTCGTATGAATCCATGATCCAGTAATTCTTTTAACTGACTCTGAAGTTCTTTTAACTCGGACGGTGCAAGTGTATATGGAGCACGAGCCACTGGTGCAGCTCCTGGTACTAAATCTATTTGAAATTCTACAGATCTAAATGGAGGTAATCCCGGCAACTTTTCCGGAAAGACTTCAGGAAAATCTCTTGCCACAGGCACGTCATTGATGCTCTTCACTTTTTCCTTTGTTTCGACTTTATTAACATGTGCTAAGATAGCATAGCACCCTTTCTTCAAGCACTTTTGAGCTTTCAAATAACTAATGAGTTTTAGCTTTGAGTTACCCTTCTCTCCATAAATCATTACTGGCGTTTTATCCTTACGAGGAATGCGAATTGCCTTCTTGGCGCACAAAACTTCAGCTCCTATTTTGGACATCCAGTCCATGCCGACTATTACATCAAAACTTCCTAATTCTACGGGTATCAAGTCAATTTTAAACGTTTCTCCGGCTAAATTTATTTTACAATCACGGTAAATTTTATCGGCTTTAATTAGTTTACCATTAGCTAACTCAATCATGTACTTAGCATCGAGAGGTAATGATGAACAATTCAATTTAGCGTGAAAGTCTCTACACACGTAACTTCTATCAGCACCAGTATCAAATATAATAGATGCGGATAAGTTATTAATGGTAAACGTACCCGTAACAAGCTCCGGGTCTTCACATGCCTCTCTAGCATTAATAATAAATGCTCTCCCACGTGCAGGTCCGATATTCTTCTCTGGATTCGGGCACTGGCTCTTATAGTGACCTTGTTTTCCACACCCAAAACAAGTAATGGTAGCCAAAGCAGTTCTATTTGCATTGGTGGCAGGAGTCTTGGTACCATTTGTATTTGTAACGAGAGCCCTACAATCTTCAGCAAGATGACCCTTTCGATTACATTTGTTGCATACCACATTACAGTAACCAGAGTGATGTTTGTGGCATCGGTTGCATAAAGGATTTTGTCCTTTATAACCAAAGCTTAAACCACTACCCGTACCTTGCGTGTTTTCTTGTTTCTTAAAAGATTGTTGTTGGTTACCTCGATCATAATTTCCATTCCACTTTCTTTTGTTACCTGATACCTTCACATCAGTATTGGATACTTTCTTATCCATGATGACCTGATCCATTAGCTCGTTTGCCATGGTTATAGCTTCATGAATTGTCTTAGGTTTCGATGCTGTAACATTTGCTTTGACCTTTTTGGGCAAACCATCTTTGTACATTTCAATCTTCCGTTCTTCGGTTGGAACCAATTCAGGACATAGCAAAACTAATTCCATGAATCGCTGATTGTAGTTGGTGATTTCAGTACCAATAACCTTCAGACTTCGTAACTCATCTTCCAACTTCCTAACCTCGTTCCTTGGACAATATTCATTGATTAACATTGTTTTGAATTCTTCCCACGGAGTATCATAAGCTACATCTCCTCCTACAGCCTTCACATAATTTTTCCACCACGTGAGTGCACTATCTTGTAAAGTGCACGATGCGTATTTGGTCATGTCCTTTTCAACACAACCACTGATTTTGAACACAGTTTCCATCTTTTCTATCCACCGGGTTAAACCGATCGGTCCTTCTGTTCTACTGAATGATGAGGGCTTGCAAGCTTGAAAAGTTTTGTAAGTGCACCCCACACGAGGATTTGGGTTAACTGTAGCACCTCTTGCAGCCTCGACCCATAACATTCTGTCGTTCACTCGCTGATTGATGAGTTCCTGGATTTCTTGTTCCGTCATTCGGTTCAATCGCGCCAAATTCTTCTATAAGAATGAAAAGAAAATAATTATTCACATGGAATATTATAGATGTAGTGTATATTTACAGTACATTATAGCTTATTAATAATATGAACCAGGTATTATTATAAAAGCCTTTTCTTCTTATTAGTGTTTTATAATTATATCTAGGGTAGTACCTACCCGTTAATGTCCATACTTAATAGCTTAGTACAGAATCAATTACTACCATCTAAATAATACTTAACCATGGAAAATTATTGCATTTCACACTTCACTATTTTTACATATGCTTATCTTACATCGAACATTAAGCAAACTACACTGATAATATTATACAAAACATTATATGATCCCATGGTTTAATACGGCAGCGCATCGTTTGGTCTATTTTCTAGGACGTTTAGGTTCAGAGAATCGCTTAACGCTTATCCTGGCTGTCTGCCTATATTTTGGCTGTGGGACTGAGGATCTGGATGCCGGGATAGAATGAATAGGAATAGCGGGAATAGGGGTGGTAGTGTCTAGTGGAGTTGGTGCCACATCATCCTTATTAAACTCAGGATTTGAATTTTCTAATTCATTAGCCTTTCGTTTCTTTCCTAGTTTGAACTCTTCTTTTGTAATTTCCTGTATTTCTTCCTCGGGTTCACTTTCCTCCTCGGGTTCACTTTCCTCCTCTGGTTCACTTTCCTCCTCGGGTTCACTTTCCTCCTCGGGTTCACTTTCCGGGTTCTCTATAGTCGGTTCATCCGGAATTTGTGAGTCTTCCCCAAAGATATTATTTTCGTCATCGGATAGGTTAATGACTGGAACACCATCTGAAGATTCTGGTTCGGAGTCGCTGAATGTGATAACAAGTTTTGAGCCCGACATCTATCACACAACAACTAACCCATTAGTACTACATAATATTTACATATAAATTTTAACCAACAATGATAAGCAATGGTTTTTAAATCAGACCCGGTCAAAGTCCAGACTTACTAATGTATCCTAACGACTTATCAGTTAGACACACTAATGCAAACCTGGTTCGCTAAGACCACCGCTCTGATACCACATGTCATAACCCGTCCTTAACCGTAAGAACGTGTTAGATAACGTATGATTTCATTGCGAGGTATTGACCTCTATATGCGACATTTTTAAAAGAAAAACTGCATATATTATACATTACAAACCATGATTCTTATTTTTGATACAAGCTTTGGACGAAATAAAGATGATTATCGTTTAGCGATAATCTTCGACTTACAAACTTTACAAATGATGATAACAACACGATTTCTAGCATATTTTACAACACAAGTTCTTGGATATGCAGTCTTATTTTTGACACAAATATGCGTACGCAAGATCCTGCTCAAATTCAACATAATGCAGCGGAAACTTCTAATTATCACCTGAGAATAAACATGTTTAAAACGTCAACATAAAGTTGGTGAGATATAGGTTTAGTGCCGGCAGCAATATATATATAGACCACAAGATTTCATATATAAACAGTTTAATAAAAATATTCTAAGTGGTTGAGCACTTGGTAACCATACTTAACAATTAATCACGTCGCATATTCCCTTTAATATGAAATCTTACTACACTGTACCAAGTGTAGTCACGAAACGAAGTACTGTGCAACCGTTGAATACTGGTCGTCCAGTCCGGCTGGGGTTGTCAAGCCCGATAGATCTATCAACAGGATTCGCGTTTACAATACCGCTGTAAATATTAGTTACCAAGCTACAGGGAAGTATGCCAGTGGTACAACTCAACGTAGAATATATTTTTCAGTTACTTGTGTCCATAACGTAAAACATAAAATACATGTATTCTCATCCCGAAATATTTAGAGTTTAAAAGTGGGACTATATACTCACTTTCGTCTTGAAGATATATATATTTTGACTTGGTCTCCCGGTTGATATCACGAACCTATCCATATATAATATATCAATACCTTTTCTTTTTAAACAACGTCACATATATATTCTTGTTATACTTCTAATACTTTTTATAATTCCTTAGTCCGTAGTTAGCAGTTCGTTGTTAGTAATTCAATTTTAATGGTTCATATTTAGATGTTTAATAAACCCCCAACGAAATAAATAAAACCCCCAACGTATATGTATTGGTCGAGATTAATCTTGACCCACGGTACCGGTGTTGTCAAATGACGTGTTGCGTACATAAAGTACCGGTGTTGTCAAATGACGTGTTGCGTACAAACATGGGATCTTATGATTAATCTTCTCGTGTTGTTTACGGGTGATCCTGAACCATATAAAATTGAATTATGAGTACATATATATAAAATATCATGTTATCTTAAAAAGATGTGATTTATTTTAATTTTCTCCAATTAATCCCGAAGTTAAACTAGTCTTGGATAGCCAATTTTGTTTCGGTCATAGTTTCTTCGTTACAACTCCGTTTTCGTTGATTCAACTTGCCATCTCCTTGGATCGAGTTCCTCTTTAAGACTATGAACTGTAAATATCTTAGTTTGTATTCAAAATCACACGGCATAGGTAAAACTTTAGTGAAACTTATGAAGTTAAACCTTTTCCTTTATGTAGGCAACCTTAAATGATTATTTTTCTAAAAATACTTATACTTTGAATTAAATCATGAAATTTTTATGTGTTACCATATTCATAGTAAAAATAATTTTTCCAGAACATAAACCTTCAATTCAAAGTTTAAGATGGTTTTTAATTATCCAACCCAAAACAGCCCCCGGTTACACTCCGACGTCGTAAAAACAGTTTTTAAGGTGTTCTTTGAAAAACCATGTTATACCTTGTTAAATTAGCATATATTTAAGTTATATTACAGGTCTTGAAGTATTTTAAAAGTTAAGTTAGAAGGATCTATTTAGTTTGCAAACAAGTTTGAAAACATTCAAACTATGTTCTTGTTGTTAAAATTGTATACCACAAAATATGATAGCTATATATATATGAATCAAATAAGGTTATGAACATAGATACTACCTCAAGTTCCTTGGACAAGGTTTCTGTAAAAGAGGAGTAAGAACCTAGAACCAAAAGGGTGATGGAATTGGATGAAAGATTGGAAGTAAGTTTGTGTTCTTGGAAGGATTTCTTGAAGTGTTTTTGTAAGGTTTTCTTATGAGATTTAAGTGTTGTTTTTGAAGCTAAATGATGGAGAAAATGCTTGGAGATGATCAAGTATGAAGTTAAGAGTATTTTGAGAGAGAAATGGAAGTGTAAGTATGAGAAAATGGGGTGAAGAAATGGTGTGCATGCATAAAAACGTTTTTAGGTTATAAAGGAAAAAAAAGATACCTAACTTTGTTTTCTTGCTAAATAATTCATGCTACTTGACAAATGGTTGGTTCCACATGTTTTTTAATCATTTAAGGCTGCTAAGGAGCAGATTTTTATTGGTATATACCAATAGTAAATACATCTAGAAGCTGCGTATGATACGGGTACATATACCCTAGGTATACGTATAGAAATCTTTGAGAAAACGGAACAAGGATTCAAATATAGCTATATTTTGTAAATATACTTATATTGTTTTATGTATTTAAGTCTTTAAAAGTGATTAAATACATTACTTATACGATATATGTATAAACATTATAGGTCATAAGTATTTAAGTCAAATAACGTTACGTATGGTTATCGTTTTGAAAACTTAAGTTAGTAGTTTCAAAATATACTTATAACTTATTGTTATTAATACAAAATGAGATATTAAAACATTCTTAGATCATGTTAAATATGTATATATACATATATATACACAAACGTATAATTATCATATATTGTATAGTTCGTGATATCATCGGTCAAACTAGACGGTCAAACGTTGTGTAAAACTCTTTTCGAAAACATAAGTCTCAACAATTTGGATTGCTTATCATGTTGGTAAGGTTTAATTTATATAAATATTAATCTTATAAGTATAGAACGATCGAAAAAGTGCGGGTCATTACAGTACCTACCCGTTAAATAAATTTCGTCCCGAAATTTTAAAATTGTACCTATTTTGCGTCATCGGAAAACAAGTGTGGATATTTTTGTTTCATTTGATCCTCTCGTTCCCAAGTAAACTCGGGACCCCTTCGAGCATTCCAACGAACCTTAACGATCAGTATGTTGCTCTGCTTGAGCCGTTTAACTTCACGATCCATGATTTCGATTGGTTCTTCGATGAATTGTAGTTTCTCGTCGACATGGATTTATTCAAGAGGAATGGTGAGGTCTTCCTTTGCAAGACACTTCTTAAGGTTTGAGACGTGAAAGGTATTATGTACTCCGGCGAGTTGTTGCGGTAACTCGAGTCGATAAGCTACCGGTCCAATGCGTTCGATGATCTTGAACGGGCCTACATACCTTGGGTTTAGTTTACCCCTTTTTCCAAAACGTATTACACCTTTCCAAGGTGACACCTTTAACATAACCATGTCACCGATCTGAAACTCTAATGGTTTCCTTCGAACATCGGCGTAGCTCTTTTGGCGACTACGGGCTGTTTTCAATCTCTCCTTGATTTGTACTATCTTCTCAGTCGTTTCGTGTATGATCTCGGGACCAGTTAATTGTCGATCTCCTACTTCATTCCAACAAATAGGAGATCTACACTTCCTTCCATACAATGCTTCGAATGGCGCAGCTTTAATGCTCGCATGATAACTATTATTATACGAGAATTCTGCTAATGGTAGATATTTATCCCATCCGTTTCCAAAATCAATCACACATGCCCTGAGCATGTCTTCAAGAGTCTGAATCGTTCTTTCACTCTGCCCGTCGGTTTGCGGATGATACGCGGTACTCATATCCAAACGAGTTCCTAGGGCCTCCTGTAGTGATTGCCAGAACTTTGATGTAAATCTACTATCACGATCGGATATAATGGAAATAGGTATTCCATGCCTTGAAACAACTTCCTTTATATACAATCGTAATAGTTTCTCCATTCTATCCGTTTCCTTTATAGGCAAGAAGTGTGCAGACTTGGTGAGACGATCAACAATCACCCAAATGGTGTCGTATCCCCAGGCAGTCTTTGGTAACTTCGTGATGAAATCCATGGTAATACCATCCCATTTCCATTCTGGGATTTCTGGTTGTTGAAGTAACCCTGACGGCTTCTGGTGTTCAGCTTTGACTTTGGAACAAGTTAAATATTCCCCAACATATGTTGCAACGTCTGTCTTTAAATTAGGCCACCAATAATGTGTCTTAAGATCTTGGTACATCTTTCCAACTCCAGGATGTATCGAGTATCTTGTCTTATGTGCCTCATTTAATATCAACTTCCTTAATCCACCCAACTTCGGTACCCAAATACGATTTGTGTTCTTGGAAGTAAGTTTGTGTTCTTGGAAGGATTTCTTGAAGTGTTTTTGTAAGGTTTTCTTATGAGATTTAAGTGTTGTTTTTGAAGCTAAATGATGGAGAAAATGCTTGGAGATGATCAAGTATGAAGTTAAGAGTATTTTGAGAGAGAAATGGAAGTGTAAGTATGAGAAAATGGGGTGAAGAAATGGTGTGCATGCATAAAAACGTTTTTAGGTTATAAAGGAAAAAAAAGATACCTAACTTTGTTTTCTTGCTAAATAATTCATGCTACTTGACAAATGGTTGGTTCCACATGTTTCTTAATCATTTAAGGCTGCTAAGGAGCAGATTTTTATTGGTATATACCAATAGTAAATACATCTAGAAGCTGCGTATGATACGGGTACATATACCCTAGGTATACGTATAGAAATCTTTGAGAAAACGGAACGAGGATTCAAATATAGCTATATTTTGTAAATATACTTATATTGTTTTATGTATTTAAGTCTTTAAAAGTGATTAAATACATTACTTATACGATATATGTATAAACATTATAGGTCATAAGTATTTAAGTCAAATAACGTTACGTATGGTTATCGTTTTGAAAACTTAAGTTAGTAGTTTCAAAATATACTTATAACTTATTGTTATTAATACAAAATGAGATATTAAAACATTCTTAGATCATGTTAAATATGTATATATACATATATATATACACAAACGTATAATTATCATATATTGTATAGTTCGTGATATCATCGGTCAAACTAGACGGTCAAACGTTGTGTAAAACTCTTTTCGAAAACATAAGTCTCAACAATTTGGATTGCTTATCATGTTGGTAAGGTTTAATTTATATAAATATTAATCTTATAAGTATAGAACGATCGAAAAAGTGCGGGTCATTACAAACACTTAATAATGATCCGATCACAAAGAACCCCGTTGATGATAAGAAATTAGATGAACCCGTTTTTAACAGTTCAACGAAGAAACTTTATAAACGGATTCACGATGCTAAGATTAAGGGAAACTTTAAGTTATGTAACAGATTAGTATCTAATTTATCGCCAAAAGAAAAGGTGATGTTAGTTGAATTTGTGAAAGCTACGGAGGAAATCAACAAATGGATTGAAGTAAAAGTCAGAGATATACTAGTTGTTGATGATCCAATTAAAAATAACGTTAATCACAATTTCAACTAAGTGTGGGGAGGTTCGAATCTTTTTAGGGTAATATGTATTTCTGTTAGAATTAGATTTTCTGTTTTCGTGTAATTCTAGAGAATGGAATTCGAATAGTCTTTTCCTAGCAGACCCTAAAGAACTAGTCTTCTCCCCCCATTCTGAATTTTTATTTTTTTAGGTTTTACGAGATGAAGACTTCCTGTGAACTAAACCATGGTCTAATGCTACACGCTTTGATCACTAAACGTAATAATGACACCCTTCCAAGTGAAATAGTATCATTAATCAGAGGTAAATTGGACGGAGTAAGAAAAGAATCCAGAAACGAAAATAATAAGTTACAATTTGGTAAAGGAAAATCAAAATCCGCAGCGAAAAGAAGAGCACGACACCTTGAAAGATGTCACAAATGCGGAAAATGGTCACACGAAGGAAAATGCTCGACGAATCAGACATATTGCAATACCGAATTTGTTACTTTATGCAGAGATGGACCGTTCATATGTTTAGAAGAAAAAACGTTGAATGCTCGAGGTTACGCCTATGTAGCTATGGAAAACCAATTAGTCCGACTATCTTATGAGTAGGCTAGAGCATATCACTAAGAAATCTATCTCACAGGTAAGTATGTACAGTTTTCATTTTTATTTTTATTTTTAACCTTTTGATAATAAACGCTAAATTGTTCGCTATAAAGTATTAAATTGGTATTCAATAAAATTAGGTCTTGCGACCAAAATTATTGATATCATACAAAAATTTATTACATCACTGCAAAATTTACCGTTTATTCTTAAGGTATAAATATCTTTAATCAATCAACCCAAAATATTTCAAAAATTCGTCATGGGTTAAACTAGGTTATGGAACCGAAATTACTTTACCGAAAAGAGGGACGTATATTTTTGATAATATTTGATTGATTAAAGTGGGATAAAAGACCAAAAAGATTTTTAATTTTATTTTTACTTTGTTTTTAAAAATAATATTAAATTAATATTGTAAACCTTTTAAAATTAATATATTTAAAATTGTAAATATTTGAAAAATTAATATTTTTAATATAAGTTTGTATGTATAAAAACAAAAATATAATAAAAGTTTGGTGTGACTTTTCAATTTTCATAATATGAATTTTTAATTTTATGCATTTTAAATTTAAGTTTGGTGTGAATCTAAAAAACAAAAATTTACTTTATTTCGTTAAGTTAAAAATTTAATTTTTAAAATTCGTCGTGAGTTGAAGACTATGTCGTTGAACCAAAATTGCTTTACCCGAGGGAGGGATGAGAACTTTTATTATCATTATTTTTAATCTTATTGAACTAAAGTATGCCAAAAACATTAAAAAAATCCCAAAAATCTTTACTTTTAAAACCGCGCTTTGAATTGACAAATTTTAAAATTTTGTCGAGGGACAGACTAGGACAACGATCCGAAACGCCCTCATCCTAAAAAGAAACAAATTTTTAAAATTTTATTAATTATATGTTTTATAAGGTTTTATAAAAAATAAAAAAAAAAAGCCAAAATCACTGTTCCCGGACACCCATGCTGAAATGTCCCGTTCTTATTGATTAAAAACGTTCCATATTAATTGATTTCGTTGCGAGGTTTTGACCTCTATATGAGACGTTTTTCAAAGACTGCATTCATTTTTAAAACAAACCATAACTTTTATTTCATAAATAAAGGTTTAAAAAGCTTTACGTAGATTATCAAATAATGATAATCTAAAATATCCTGTTTACACACGACCATTACATAATGGTTTACAATACAAATATGTTACATCGAAATCAGTTTCTTGAATGCAGTTTTTACACAATATCATACAAACATGGACTCCAAATCTTGTCCTTATTTTAGTATGCAACAGCGGAAGCTCTTAATATTCACCTGAGAATAAACATGCTTTAAACGTCAACAAAAATGTTGGTGAGTTATAGGTTTAACCTATATATATCAAATCGTAACAATAGACCACAAGATTTCATATTTCAATACACATCCCATACATAGAGATAAAAATCATTCATATGGTGAACACCTGGTAACCGACATTAACAAGATGCATATATAAGAATATCCCCATCATTCCGGGACACCCTTCGGATATGATATAAATTTTGAAGTACTAAAGCATCCGGTACTTTGGATGGGGTTTGTTAGGCCCAATAGATCTATCTTTAGGATTCGCGTCAATTAGGGTGTCTGTTCCCTAATTCTTAGATTACCAGACTTAATAAAAAGGGGCATACTCGATTTCGATAATTCAACCATAGAATGTAGTTTCATGTACTTGTGTCTATTTTGTAAATCATTTATAAAACCTGCATGTATTCTCATCCCAAAAATATTAGATTTTAAAAGTGGGACTATAACTCACTTTAACAGATTTTTACTTCGTCGGGAAGTAAGACTTGGCCACTGGTTGATTCACGAACCTATAACAATATATACATATATATCAAAGTATGTTCAAAATATATTTACAACACTTTTAATATATTTTGATGTTTTAAGTTTATTAAGTCAGCTGTCCTCGTTAGTAACCTACAACTAGTTGTCCACAGTTAGATGTACAGAAATAAATCGATAAATATTATCTTGAATCAATCCACGACCCAGTGTATACGTATCTCAGTATTGATCACAACTCAAACTATATATATTTTGGAATCAACCTCAACCCTGTATAGCTAACTCCAACATTCACATATAGAGTGTCTATGGTTGTTCCGAAATATATATAGATGTGTCGACATGATAGGTCGAAACATTGTATACGTGTCTATGGTATCTCAAGATTACATAATATACAATACAAGTTGATTAAGTTATGGTTGGAATAGATTTGTTACCAATTTTCACGTAGCTAAAATGAGAAAAATTATCCAATCTTGTTTTACCCATAACTTCTTCATTTTAAATCCGTTTTGAGTGAATCAAATTGCTATGGTTTCATATTGAACTCTATTTTATGAATCTAAATAGAAAAAGTATAGGTTTATAGTCAGGAAAATAAGTTACAAGTCGTTTTTGTAAAGGTAGTCATTTCAGTCGAAAGAACGACGTCTAGATGACCATTTTAGAAAACATACTTCCACTTTGAGTTTAACCATAATTTTTGGATATAGTTTCATGTTCATAATAAAAATCATTTTCTCAAAATAAAAATTTTTAAATTAAAGTTTATCATAGTTTTTAATTAACTAACCCAAAACAGCCCGCGGTGTTACTACGACGGCGTAAATCCGGTTTTACGGTGTTTTTCTTGTTTCCAGGTTTTAAATCATTAAGTTAGCATATCATATAGATATAGAACATGTGTTTAGTTAATTTTAAAAGTCAAGTTAGAAGGATTAACTTTTGTTTGCGAACAAGTTTAGAATTAACTAAACTATGTTCTAGTGATTACGAGTTTAAACCTTCGAATAAGATAGTTTTATATATATGAATTGAATGATGTTATGAACATAATTACTACCTCAAGTTTAGTAGGTAAACCTACTGGAAGTGACAAGAAATGATCTAGCTTCAAAGGATCTTGGATGGCTTGAAAGTTCTTGAAGTAGGATCATGACACAAAAACAAGTTCAAGTAAGATTTTTACTCGAATTAAGATAGTTTATAGTTATAGAAATTGAATCAAAGTTTGAATATGAATATTACCTTGAATAAGAAAGATAACCTACTGTATATAACAAAGGTTTCTTGATCTTAGATGATTACTTGGAATGGATTAGAAAGCTTGGAGGTAAATTAGTAAACTTGAAGGGATTTTTGAAGTGTTCTTGAAGTGTTCTTCCTATGATGATTATAGCTTGATTCTTGAAGTGATTTTTGATGAAGATGATGATTAACTACTGGAAAAATACGTTCATAATAGTGTGGGTGTGTTGAGAGAGAATTAGAAAGAGAATTGGAAGTGAAATGGAGTGAATGATGAGTGGTAATTGGTGAGTGGTGAGTGGGGTTAAAAGGAGTTCTAGTTAGTTGACAAGCTCATGGTAGAAGTTAAAATTGATTAGTCATACATGACATAATCAAGAGTGGAATCCCATGCTAGTTCCTATTGGTATATACCCATAGTAAGTACGTTTTGAAGCTGTGTATAATACGGGTAAAAATACGACTAGAATTCTTGATGAAAGAAAAGAATGGGAAAGTAACTGTAACCATTTTCATTAAGTATGAATGTTTTGATATATGTCTTGAAGTCTTCCAAAAGTATTTTAATACATCTAAATACACTACATGTATATACATTTTAACTGAGTCGTTAAGTCATCGTTAGTCGTTACATGTAAGTGTTGTTTTGAAACCTTTAAGTTAACGATCTCAATTAATGTTGTTAACCCATTGTTTATTATATCTAATGAGATGTTAAATTATTATATTATCATGATATTATGATATCTTAATATATCTTAATATGATATATATACATTTAAATGTCGTTACAACGATAATCGTTACATATATGTCTCGTTTCGAAATCCTTAAGTTAGTAGTCTTGTTTATATGTATATAACTCATTATTAATATACTTATGGAGATACTTACTTATCATAATCTCATGTTAACCATATGTATATCCATATATATATCGTCATGTCGTTTTTACAAGTTTTAACGTTCGTGAATCGCCGGTCAACTTGGGTGGTCAATTGTCTATATGAAACATATTTCAATTAATCAAGTTTTAACAAGTTTGATTGCTTAACATGTTGGAAACATTTAATCATGTAAATATCAATCTCAATTAATATATATAAACATGGAAAAGTTCGGGTCACTACAGTACCTACCCGTTAAATAAATTTCGTCCCGAAATTTTAAGCTGTTGAAGGTGTTGATGAATCTTCTGGAAATAGATGCCGGTATTTCTTCTTCATCTGATCTTCACGTTCCCAGGTGAACTCGGGTCCTCTACGAGCATTCCATCGAACCTTAACAATTGGTATCTTGTTTTGCTTAAGTCTTTTAACCTCACGATCCATTATTTCGACGGGTTCTTCGATGAATTGGAGTTTTTCGTTGATTTGGATTTCATCTAACGGAATAGTGAGATCTTCTTTAGCAAAACATTTCTTCAAATTCGAGACGTGGAAAGTGTTATGTACAGCCGCGAGTTGTTGAGGTAACTCAAGTCGGTAAGCTACTGGTCCGACACGATCAATAATCTTGAATGGTCCAATATACCTTGGATTTAATTTCCCTCGTTTACCAAATCGAACAACGCCTTTCCAAGGTGCAACTTTAAGCATGACCATCTCTCCAATTTCAAATTCTATATCTTTTCTTTTAATGTCAGCGTAGCTCTTTTGTCGACTTTGGGCAGTTTTCAACCGTTGTTGAATTTGGATGATCTTCTCGGTAGTTTCTTGTATAATCTCCGGACCCGTAATCTGTCTATCCCCCACTTCACTCTAACAAATTAGAGACCTGCACTTTCTACCATAAAGTGCTTCAAACGGCGCCATCTCAATGCTTGAATGGTAGCTGTTGTTGTAAGAAAATTCTGCTAACGGTAGATGTCGATCCCAACTGTTTCCGAAATCAATAACACATGCTCGTAGCATGTCTTCAAGCATTTGTATCGTCCTTTCGCTCTGCCCATCAGTTTGTGGATGATAGGCAGTACTCATGTCTAGACGAGTTCCTAATGCTTGCTGTAATGTCTGCCAGAATCTTGAAATAAATCTGCCATCCCTATCAGAGATAATAGAGATTGGTATACCATGTCTGGAGACGAATTCCTTCAAATACAGTCGTGCTAACTTCTCCATCTTGTCATCTTCTCTTATTGGCAAGAAGTGTGCTGATTTGGTGAGACGGTCAACTATTACCCAAATAGTATCAAAACCACTTGCAGTCCTTGGCAATTTAGTGATGAAATCCATGGTAATGTTTTCCCATTTCCATTCCGGGATTTCGGGTTGTTGAAGTAGACCTGATGGTTTCTGATGCTCAACTTTGACCTTAGAACACGTCAAACATTCTCCTACGTATTTAGCAACATCGGCTTTCATACCCGGCCACCAAAAATGTTTCTTGAGATCCTTGTACATCTTCCCCGTTCCAGGATGTATTGAGTATCTGGTTTTATGAGCTTCTCTAAGTACCATTTCTCTCATATCTCCAAATTTTGGTACCCAAATCCTTTCAGCCCTATACCGGGTTCCGTCTTCCCGAATATTAAGATGCTTCTCCGATCCTTTGGGTATTTCATCCTTTAAATTTCCCTCTTTTAAAACTCCTTGTTGCGCCTCCTTTATTTGAGTAGTAAGGTTATTATGAATCATTATATTCATAGATTTTACTCGAATGGGTTCTCTGTCCTTCCTGCTCAAGGCATCGGCTACCACATTTGCCTTCCCCGGGTGGTAACGAATCTCAAAGTCGTAATCATTCAATAATTCAATCCACCTACGCTGCCTCATATTCAGTTGTTTCTGATTAAATATGTGTTGAAGACTTTTGTGGTCGGTATATATAATACTTTTGACCCCATATAAGTAGTGCCTCCAAGTCTTTAATGCAAAAACAACCGCGCCTAATTCCAAATCATGCGTCGTATAATTTTGTTCGTGAATCTTCAATTGTCTAGACGCATAAGCAATCACCTTCGTTCATTGCATTAATACACAACCGAGACCTTGCTTTAATGCGTCACAATAAATCACAAAATCATCATTCCCTTCAGGCAATGACAATATAGGTGCCGTAGTTAGCTTTTTCTTCAATAACTGAAACACTTTCTCTTGTTCATCATTCCATTCAAATTTCTTCCCTTTATGCGTTAATGCAGTCAAGGGTTTTGCTATTCTGGAAAAGTCTTGGATGAACCTTCTGTAGTAACCAGCTAGTCCTAAAAATTGGCGTATGTGTTTCGGAGTTTTTGGGGTTTCCCACTTTTCAACAGTTTCTATCTTTGCCGGATCCACCTTAATACCTTCTTTGTTCACTATGTGACCGAGGAATTGAACTTCTTCCAACCAAAATGCACACTTTGAAAACTTAGCGTACAATTCCTCCTTCCTCAATACTTCTAACACCTTTCTCAAATGTTCACCATGTTCTTGGTCATTCTTTGAGTAAATAAGTATGTCATCAATGAAAACAATGACAAACTTGTCAAGGTATGGTCCACACACTCGGTTCATAAGGTCCATGAACACAGCTGGTGCATTAGTTAAACCAAATGGCATGACCATAAACTCGTAATGACCGTAACGTGTTCTGAAAGCAGTCTTTGGAATATCATCTTCTTTCACCCGCATTTGATGATACCCGGAACGTAAGTCAATCTTTGAATAAACAGACGAGCCTTGTAGTTGATCAAATAAGTCATCGATTCTCGGTACTGGGTAGCGGTTCTTGATGGTAAGTTTGTTCAACTCTCGATAGTCGATACACAACCTGAATGTACCATCTTTCTTCTTGACAAACAAAACAGGAGCTCCCCACGGTGATGTGCTTGGTCGAATGAAACCACGCTCTAAAAGTTCTTGTAATTGGCTTTGCAGTTCTTTCATCTCACTGGGTGCGAGTCTGTAAGGAGCACGAGCTATTGGTGCAGCTCCTGGTACAAGATCTATTTGAAATTCAACGGATCGATGTGGGGGTAATCCCGGTAATTCTTTCGGAAATACATCGGGAAATTCTTTTGCAATGGGAACATCATTGATGCTCTTTTCTTCAGTTTGTACTTTCTCGATGTGTGTTAGAACAGCATAGCAACCTTTTCTTATTAGTTTTTGTGCCTTCAAATTACTAATAAGATGTAGCTTCGTGTTGCCCTTTTCTCCGTACACCATTAAGGGTTTTCCTTTTTCTCGTATAATGCGAATTGCATTTTTGTAACAAACGATCTCTGCTTTCACTTCCTTCAACCAGTCCATACCGATTATCACATCAAAACTCCCTAACTCTACTGGTATCAAATCAATCTTAAATGTTTCGCTAACCAGTTTAATTTCTCGATTCCGACATATATTATCTGCTGAAATTAATTTACCATTTGCTAATTCGAGTAAAAATTTACTATCCAAAGGAGTCAATGGACAACTTAATTTAGCACAAAAATCTCTACTCATATAGCTTCTATCCGCACCCGAATCAAATAAAACGTAAGCAGATTTATTGTCAATAAGAAACGTACCCGTAACAAGCTCCGGGTCTTCCTGTGCCTCTGCCGCATTAATATTGAAAACTCTTCCACGGCCTTGTCCATTCGTGTTCTCCTGGTTCGGGCAATTTCTAATAATGTGGCCCGGTTTTCCACATTTATAACAAACTACATTGGCATAACTTGCTCCGACACTACTTGCTCCGCCATTACTCGTTCCGACACCATTTGTTCCTTTCGTTCTATTAACCCCTGGTCCGTAGACCTCACACTTCGCCACGCTATGACCATTTCTTTTACACTTGTTGCAAAATTTGGTGCAGAACCCCGAGTGATTCTTTTCACACCTTTGGCATAGCTGCTTCTGATTGTTGTTGTTGTTGCAGTTATTATTGTTGTTGGGATGATTGTTGTAGTTGCTGTTGTTGTTGTTGTTGGGCCGTTTGTTGTAGTTGCGATTGATGTTGCGATTGTTGGGATAATTGTTGCGATTATTGTTGTAATTGCTGTTGTTGTTGTATTGGTGATTCTTATCACCGTTTTCCTCCCACTTTCTTTTGACTTGCTTCACATTGGCCTCTTCAGCAGTCTGTTCTTTAATTCTTTCTTCAATTTGGTTCACGAGTTTGTGAGCCATTCTACATGCCTGTTGTATGGAGGCGGGCTCGTGTGAACTTATATCTTCTTGGATTCTTTCCGGTAATCCTTTCACAAACGCGTCGATCTTCTCTTCCTCATCTTCGAATGCTCCCGGACACAATAGGCACAATTCTGTGAATCGTCTTTCGTACGTGGTAATATCAAATCCTTGGGTTCGTAATCCTCTAAGTTCTGTCTTGAGCTTATTGACCTCGGTTCTGGGACGGTACTTCTCGTTCATCAAGTGCTTGAATGCTGACCACGGTAGTGCGTACGCATCGTCTTGTCCCACTTGCTCTAGATAGGTATTCCACCATGTTAACGCAGAACCTGTGAAGGTATGCGTAGCGTACTTTACTTTGTCCTCTTCAGTACACTTACTTATGGCAAACACCGATTCGACCTTCTCGGTCCACCGTTTCAATCCGATCGGTCCTTCGGTTCCATCAAATTCCAAAGGTTTGCAGGCAGTGAATTCTTTGTAGGTGCATCCTACACGATTTCCTGTACTGCTAGATCCAAGGTTATTGTTGGTATGTAGCGCAGCCTGTACTGCGGCTATGTTTGAAGCTAGAAAAGTACGGAATTCCTCTTCATTCATATTCACGGTGTGTCGAGTATTCGGTGCCATTTCCTTCAAAATAGTTAAATGGAACAAGTTAATCATACAGAATATTAAGAGTAGTTAATAGTATTTCGTAGCATAATATGAACTCATTTATAAAAGCTTTTTCTTCATATTAGCGTTTTATAAGTTTAAATTCGGGTAGTACCTACCCGTTAAGTTCATACTTAGTAGCTAATATACAATTCAACTACTACAATTCTATATGAAAAACTGATTATAATAATATTTCGCGTTCAAACTTTTATACAATATTTTACAAACTTACAATACCGCTTATTTTACATAAAGTATGAAATATAGCACACAATAACTTTGATACAAGATAGTTGTGAAGATAATTCTAGCTAGTACACAAGTCGTTCAGCAAAGGCAATAAAGACACGTAATTCATACGTCCAGAAACAAGTCATGCATTCTGGTTTTACTAGGACTACTTCCCATCCTTGGTCTTGTGCAACATAACCGTTATGGCCGTTGATAAGACAGCGTGTTGTAACGTCGTCAAAGGGACGAGGGTTACGTAATGTCCAACAGTCCCGTAACAATCTAAAAACCTCATTTCTTACCCCAATTACCGACTCCGTCACTTGTGGAAACGTTTTGTTTAATAGTTGTAGCCCGATGTTCTTGTTCTCACTTTGGTGAGAAGCGAACATTACTAATCCGTAAGCATAACATGCTTCTTTATGTTGCATGTTAGCCGCTTTTTCTAAATCACGAAGTCCAATATTCGGATATATTGAGTCAAAATAATTTCTTAACCCGTTGCGTAAAATAGCATTTGGGTTCCCCGCAATATATGCGTCAAAGTAAACACATCGTAACTTATGGGTTTCCCAATGTGATATCCCCCATCTTTCAAACGAAAGTCTCTTATAAACCAAGACATTCTTGGAACGTTCTTCGAATGTCTTACAAACTGATCTCGCCTTAAATAGTTGTGCCGAGGAATTCTGGCCGACTCTAGACAAGATTTCATCAATCATGTCTCCGGGTAGGTCTCTTAAAATATTGGGTTGTCTATCCATTTTGTGTTTTTAAACTGTAAAATAGACAAGAGTTAGATTCATAAAAAAAATACTTATTAATACAAGCAATTTTTACATATATCATAAAGCATAAGAACACTATATTACATATATTACACCACACGAATACAACTATCTTATTCCGACTCGCTCGTTTCTTCTTCTTCGGTTTTGGTTCGTTTTGCCAAGTTTCTAGGGATATATGATGTTCCCCTAATACGAGCCGTCGTTGTCCACATTGGTTTAGAAAAACCTGGTGGTTTAGAGGTTCCCGGGTCATTGTTACAACTTAAGGATTTCGGGCGTTGACGATACATATAAAGTTCATCGGGGTTGGAATTAGATTTCTCTATTTTTATGCCCTTTCCCTTATTATTTTCTTTTGCCTTTTTAAATTCAGTTGGGGTAATTTCTATAACATCATCGGAATTCTCGTCGGAATCCGATTCATCAGAGAATTGGTAATCCTCCCAATATTTTGCTTCCTTGGCGGAAACACCATTGACCATAATTAACCTTGGTCGGTTGGTTGAGGATTTTCTTTTACTTAACCGTTTTATTATTTCCCCCACCGGTTCTATTTCTTCATCCGGTTCCGATTCTTCTTCCGGTTTCGATTCTTCTTCCGGTTCCGACTCTTCTTCCGATTCCTCTTCGAGAACTTGTGAATCAGTCCACGAATCATTCCAATTTACATTTGACTCTTCATTATTATTAGGTGAGTCAATGGGACTTGTTCTAGAGGTAGACATCTATCACATAATATCAAACGCGTTAAGAGATTAATATATCACATAATATTCACATGTTAAAAATATATAGTTTCCAACAAAATTTGTTAAGCAATCATTTTTCAACTAAACACGGTCGAAGTCCAGACTCACTAATGCATCCTAACAAACTCGATAAGACACACTAATGCAAAATTCTGGTTCTCTAAGACCAACGCTCGGATACCAACTGAAATGTCCCGTTCTTATTGATTAAAAACGTTTCATATTAATTGATTTCGTTGCGAGGTTTTGACCTCTATATGAGACGTTTTTCAAAGACTGCATTCATTTTTAAAACAAACCATAACCTTTATTTCATAAATAAAGGTTTAAAAAGCTTTACGTAGATTATCAAATAATGATAATCTAAAATATCCTGTTTACACACGACCATTACATAATGGTTTACAATACAAATATGTTATATCGAAATCAGTTTCTTGAATGCAGTTTTTACACAATATCATACAAACATGGACTCCAAATCTTGTCCTTATTTTAGTATGCAACAGCGGAAGCTCTTAATATTCACCTGAGAATAAACATGCTTTAAACGTCAACAAAAATGTTGGTGAGTTATAGGTTTAACCTATATATATCAAATCGTAACAATAGACCACAAGATTTCATATTTCAATACACATCCCATACATAGAGATAAAAATCATTCATATGGTGAACACCTGGTAACCGACATTAACAAGATGCATATATAAGAATATCCCCATCATTCCGGGACACCCTTCGGATATGATATAAATTTTGAAGTACTAAAGCATCCGGTACTTTGGATGGGGTTTGTTAGGCCCAATAGATCTATCTTTAGGATTCGCGTCAATTAGGGTGTCTGTTCCCTAATTCTTAGATTACCAGACTTAATAAAAAGGGGCATACTCGATTTCGATAATTCAACCATAGAATGTAGTTTCATGTACTTGTGTCTATTTTGTAAATCATTTATAAAACCTGCATGTAGTCTCATCCCAAAAATATTAGATTTTAAAAGTGGGACTATAACTCACTTTAACAGATTTTTACTTCGTCGGGAAGTAAGACTTGGCCACTGGTTGATTCACGAACCTATAACAATATATACATATATATCAAAGTATGTTCAAAATATATTTACAACACTTTTAATATATTTTGATGTTTTAAGTTTATTAAGTCAGCTGTCCTCGTTAGTAACCTACAACTAGTTGTCCACAGTTAGATGTACAGAAATAAATCGATAAATATTATCTTGAATCAATCCACGACCCAGTGTATACGTATCTCAGTATTGATCACAACTCAAACTATATATATTTTGGAATCAACCTCAACCCTGTATAGCTAACTCCAACATTCACATATAGAGTGTCTATGGTTGTTCCGAAATATATATAGATGTGTCGACATGATAGGTCGAAACATTGTATACGTGTCTATGGTATCTCAAGATTACATAATATACAATACAAGTTGATTAAGTTATGGTTGGAATAGATTTGTTACCAATTTTCACGTAGCTAAAATGAGAAAAATTATCCAATCTTGTTTTACCCATAACTTCTTCATTTTAAATCCGTTTTGAGTGAATCAAATTGCTATGGTTTCATATTGAACTCTATTTTATGAATCTAAACAGAAAAAGTATAGGTTTATAGTCAGGAAAATAAGTTACAAGTCGTTTTTGTAAAGGTAGTCATTTCAGTCGAAAGAACGACGTCTAGATGACCATTTTAGAAAACATACTTCCACTTTGAGTTTAACCATAATTTTTGGATATAGTTTCATGTTCATAATAAAAATCATTTTCTCAAAATAACAATTTTTAAATTAAAGTTTATCATAGTTTTTAATTAACTAACCCAAAACAGCCCGCGGTGTTACTACGACGGCGTAAATCCGATTTTACGGTGTTTTTCTTGTTTCCAGGTTTTAAATCATTAAGTTAGCATATCATATAGATATAGAACATGTGTTTAGTTAATTTTAAAAGTCAAGTTAGAAGGATTAACTTTTGTTTGCGAACAAGTTTAAAATTAACTAAACTATGTTCTAGTGATTACGAGTTTAAACCTTCGAATAAGATAGTTTTATATATATGAATCGAATGATGTTATGAACATCATTACTACCTCAAGTTTAGTAGGTAAACCTACTGGAAGTGACAAGAAATGATCTAGCTTCAAAGGATCTTGGATGGCTTGAAAGTTCTTGAAGTAGGATCATGACACAAAAACAAGTTCAAGTAAGATTTTTACTCGAATTAAGATAGTTTATAGTTATAGAAATTGAATCAAAGTTTGAATATGAATATTACCTTGAATAAGAAAGATAACCTACTGTATATAACAAAGGTTTCTTGATCTTAGATGATTACTTGGAATGGATTAGAAAGCTTGGAGGTAAATTAGTAAACTTGAAGGGATTTTTGAAGTGTTCTTGAAGTGTTCTTCCTATGATGATTATAGCTTGATTCTTGAAGTGATTTTTGATGAAGATGATGATTAACTACTGGAAAAATACGTTCATAATAGTGTGGGTGTGTTGAGAGAGAATTAGAAAGAGAATTGGAAGTGAAATGGAGTGAATGATGAGTGGTAATTGGTGAGTGGTGAGTGGGGTTAAAAGGAGTTCTAGTTGGTTGACAAGCTCATGGTAGAAGTTAAAATTGATTAGTCATACATGACATAATCAAGAGTGGAATTCCATGCTAGTTCCTATTGGTATATACCCATAGTAAGTACGTTTTGAAGCTGTGTATAATACGGGTAAAAATACGACTAGAATTCTTGATGAAAGAAAAGAATGGGAAAGTAACTGTAACCATTTTCATTAAGTATGAATGTTTTGATATATGTCTTGAAGTCTTCCAAAAGTATTTTAATACATCTAAATACACTACATGTATATACATTTTAACTGAGTCGTTAAGTCATCGTTAGTCGTTACATGTAAGTGTTGTTTTGAAACCTTTAAGTTAACGATCTCAATTAATGTTGTTAACCCATTGTTTATTATATCTAATGAGATGTTAAATTATTATATTATCATGATATTATGATATCTTAATATATCTTAATATGATATATATACATTTAAATGTCGTTACAACGATAATCGTTACATATATGTCTCGTTTCGAAATCCTTAAGTTAGTAGTCTTGTTTATATGTATATAACTCATTATTAATATACTTATGGAGATACTTACTTATCATAATCTCATGTTAACCATATGTATATCCATATATATATCGTCATGTCGTTTTTACAAGTTTTAACGTTCGTGAATCGCCGGTCAACTTGGGTGGTCAATTGTCTATATGAAACATATTTCAATTAATCAAGTCTTAACAAGTTTGATTGCTTAACATGTTGGAAACATTTAATCATGTAAATATCAATCTCAATTAATATATATAAACATGGAAAAGTTCGGGTCACTACACATGCGATCGCATGGGATTTAAACTCCAACTCCATGCGATCGCATGGAGCTGGAAAACAGGCCAGATAGAAAAAGCTCAGCGAGCTGTTCTTCACCACAACACCCACAAACACATACGAAATTCTCTCAAAATCTCACCAAATTTTCACCGTAATTCGTCAAATTTTTCGCTCTAATCATGAAATTGTTCAGAAGTTAATCAAAAAAGGTAAAAATTACACCCCTAAACTCTTAAATTCTCTAGTTTTTGTGATAATTACCAATATTTTACCTAATGCAATTTTGTTAATTTCTAGTGTAATTAGTGTTAAATTGATAGTATTTTATGCATGTATAACCTAGATTGATGCTATTTAACATGATTTGAAGCCAAAAACTTCAAAAATTTTTGAAATCTAGGGTTTGTGTTCTTGAGCAATTTGAGGCTTTTTGATATAAACAGGTTATGGCCGATTTTTGTCATGAATTATTGCTAAATTGAGTAGTGTAACATGTTTAGGTAGTTAAATGATCAAAACTTTGATCCTAAACATGATTTTTGAAGATTAAAGTGAACTTTTTAGTTGCAAAATTCATGAACTTGATTAATTTGATATAATTGCCATTTGAGACTTGTTTAATTGTTAGTAATGACTATTTTGACATGTTATTTGAGTTAAATGCTTATGAACTTTGTCTACATTTTCATATGTGCTTATTTGAGAAAGTGTAGAATTGTAAAAAAAATGTGAAAATGTGTATAAGTTTAATTTTGATTTAACATGTTATTGTGATTGTTTTAAGTTGTTATTTTGCTAACACTAATGCATATTTGGATGCACAAATTTTGTGTTTAATGTGTTTTGCAGAGAGCCGATACTGGAGGTTCATCATCATCATCATCTAGACGACCTGCTCCAGCTCCTAAACCAGAACCTGAACAAGTACCACAACAGGAACAACAACATCAGCCTGATCAACATGTACCTTATTATGATCCACTACAGTTTGTTAATGAATTCATAGTATTTCCGATGCATCCACCTGTAGAATACCCAACGATTCCTGAACACACGTTGCATCCTAATCTGAGATTCGAAAGACGATGGAGAGATTACCCGGCATATCAAAGTAATAAATTCAAATTAATAACGAAAGATGTAGAGGTGCCTAGGGTAATTGATTGGGATCCTTTGGAAAGGGTCCAACTTGCTGACCGTGTTAGGGAGCATTTAATACAAAGGTATGGCAGTTCTTCTTTTACAGATTGGGAACGATTATTCACCATTCGTAGACCTGTATATAAGGAATGATGTATAGAACTTATGAGTACTATAGCGTTAAATGTAGATGTAGATATATTAGATGATAGAAGTTTTCTTAGGTTTATACTTGGCGGTAGGATGTACAGGATGTCCATGCTGGACATGGCTAGGGCATTACAGATATATACGCCCGCTGAATTGCTACTACCCGATTGTATGAATTTGATTTATCGTGGTGAAAGGGTAGATAGGAATTTTGACGCGAACGCCGTCTGGAGGCGTATGTCGGACTATAATGTTTTTGGGCGGGGAGGAACACATACCTACTTACATATTAACAGAGCCGAGCTTCGTATAATTCATAGATTTTTGGCTAACTCGATTACACAGAGAGGTCACAACAAGGAAAAATTGACCTTACATGATTTATTTTACCTAAAGTGTATTCGAGACCCAAGAGGCATTGTTAATATCCCTTACTGTGTTGGTTTTTATTTATCTAAGATGGTTGAAGGAATACATGAAGGGGGGATTATAGGAGGAGGTATTTTTGTTACTCTCATTGGAGAGTATTTAGGTGTAGATAAGAACCAAGGGGGTCCACTTATGGAATGTAGGGAACAGGTTGAGCTTTTAGGATTGAGGGTTTATGCGGGTGCTAAGGTATTGAAGAGAAGACGCAACCAGGCAATACCCTATGTAGGTAGTCATCTGCAGGTAGAAAGAGGATCAGACGAGGAGATGGAGGAAGCGGATGACATTAGGGATGTCATTCGGGAGGCTATGACTGATGTCTACCAGCGTGTAGATGAGGTAGACATGACAAACGCGGAGAGATTTCGTCGGATGGAGCAGTGTCAAGCCCGGAATGATTACGAGCATTCCAGGCAATGACAGCATGATAGATGGGACTATCATCAGCGTCAGATTATGAGCCGGCTGTCACCTCAGGAGCCCTACATCCCGACCCGACCAGCTTACTATCCTCCACACCAGCCCGAGATGAGACCGCCTTATACTCTCTACGACCCTAACCAGGCATACCAGTACACCTATCACCAACCATATAACCCGGACGATGACATGAACTGGAACCTCTATCCATGATTGATATAGTTCATGTTGGTAATTTATATGATTTTTAATTTTTATTATTTCTGTTTATTTATGTTTAAACACATTATATTATGATACTTTTATTGTAATGTTTAATATTTTTATTTTGTTGTACTAATGTTTAATTTTTGATTTGAAAGTGCGATTTTAAGTCCCATTTCAAATTGTCATGCATGTTTATATTTGTATGTATGTATATTTTCAATTGTACAAAACAGGGTAAAATAGTGCATTTTCAAAGACTGGCATTAAGTTCAGCAAAAGCTAGTACTTTTGACGACAAAACGAAAAACAAATATGATGTAACAACAAGACGGAATGAACAAATGATGTGCACCATTTATCATTCAGCAAACAAACGCCAATATTTTTAGAAACTTTGGTAAAATTTAATCATTTTTCTACGCTAATCACCCTCAATAATTTAAATTGTTACTGATTTCTTGCAAATGAGGGCATTGCAAGATCTTAAGTGTGGGAAGAGGTTAAATTCTTTCGGAATTTTTAAAAATTTTTAATTTAAACTTGGTTACCATTAAAAATACTAGTAAAGCAGTAGTTGTATTAGAATCTAGTGCTCTCTGATAAAAAAAGAACAGCCCTAGTCTTATATACTGACTACCCAATTCTAGTAAAATTTTTCAAAATTTTCAATTAAATGAACTCAAAATCATGTTTATACATATTTATGAACGATAAAACTAGGTGTTAACACCGAAATTATTGTTACCTCGGAAAGGACATAAATTGAGAAACAACCCAAAATGTTAGAATTCATTTAAAATGGAATAGAGGACAATAAAGAGGAAAATAAAAGCCAAGTGTGGGAAAATTTACCAAGTTATTTAAAACATATATCACATATTTTTGTACAAATAACTGAAGATACTTTTGCTTTGGACTAATCTAAACAGTTTTACCCAATTTACTGTAATATATTTGAAAGAAAGATGGATCTACACGATGAATCAATTCCATCATTAAAAGGAAGTAAAGTCTTCCGAAAAAGACACGCGCTTCTTGATTCAGGTCATGATGTTGTCGTCCAGACCAGCTGTAGGTTGACGAAAAATCTAGAAAAGTCATCTCTAAAATCAGCAGGAAATCCACGGACCTCAACATCAAACAGGGTCGCCAAGTGGTCAGACTTATCCTAACCATGAGAGGATCTGTCTCGTAAAATGGAGAGGATGCCGTGCAAATTAGCTTGATAAGACTAATGAATCAGACCCCCAGAAAGGATAATCTCCTTAAAGATTAAAAATTAGCTTTTAAGACTGATATTACTCAATCCTTGAGGTTGACCTTAAAGATTGAGAATTACAAACTCATGGAATTCGATGATATCTAAACTCGAGCTTGAACGAGAAAATATTTTGATCAAAATTAAAACCGATTTGTTTTCTAAAAACCCATTTTCATTGCGTTCATTACCATTGAACGTAAAATCCTAGGAATTCACCTGGAATTCATTAGTTCACCTGAACCAAATTGGGTGCCAACCGTAAGAACGGTGGTTGCATATCATGGTCGAAGACAGGACCTTGTGCCATACCGAAAAATTATAAGGGTGAGCTTTACTATTGCTCCTACCAAGGATAGTAATTGCATCCGACACGTTATAGACCATAATTAAAAGCATGTCAGGGGACATTGCCTTAACAGTTGCTTGTTCAAAGCTTTCCTTTACAACCGGACGGTAGTTTATTGAAAGGTAATATACAGAGCAAGTATATTGGATGTGTTGCTTTCCCAATACAAGGTTAGCAAGTGGGTGACACAAAATCGCAAATTTTGAGCTAAAAATTTCAAATCTGAAACCCACCAAACCCACAAAAACAATTTGCAAACACCGGTGAAGGGTTATTCTGGAAAACTTATCTAGGGAAAAACTAGATTGAATTTTCAAAAAGATCAAATGTTTTCATAAAGATCCAATTTACTTAAGGATCTAAATTTTCATAGTCATGTGGGACTGTAAACCACATCGTTACTACCATTGTTCATACCGTCATATATAAATCACTGATGTACAAAGTGTGAAGAATAAAGAAGTGATTCTAGTATTTTTATTTCAAGACTATATTGCTTGAGGACAAGCAACGCTCAAGTGTGGGAATATTTGATAATGCTAAATACGAACACATAATTCATAGCATTATTCCTCAAGAAAGACAAGCTTTTAGTTGCAATTGTTCTATTTACAAGTGATATTCGTTTAAATAATAAAAGGTGAAGACAAATGACAGATTCGACGAATTGAAGACGCAAACGACCAAAAAGCTCAAAAGTACAAAGTACAATCAAAGTGGTTCCAATTATTGATAAGAAACGTCTAGAAATGACAAAAGTACAAGTTACAAAACGCAAACTACAAGATATTAAATTGTACGCAAGGACGTTCAAAAATTCGGAACCGGGACTAAAGTCAACTTTCAACGCACGACGCAACGGAGCGAAAATTACAAGTCAACTATGCATATAAATATAATATAATATATAAATAATTCTTAAAATTATATATATATTATATTTATTTATTAAAAAATCCGTCGGCAAACTAGGAGCCAAACTTGGATGAGCTGTAATCCACTACTCCGCGATCGCGGAGCTGTGAAGGAAAAACCCTTCGAGATCGCGGAGCACACCAAAACTGAAATGGGGCCTATAAAAGGCAACGCATTCGATCGAAATTTCACACCATCTTTTTCTTTCCTTTCTATCATACGTAAAATATATATATATATATATATATATATATATATATATATATATATATATATATATATATATATATATATATATATATATATATATATATATATATATATATATATATATATATATTATAATTTTAATTTTAATTTTAAATTCTAATAATAAGGGTATGTTAGCGAATGTTGTAAGGGTGTAAGTCGAAATTATGTCCGTGTAACGCTACGCTATTTTTAATCACTGTAAGTTATGGTTAATGTTATTTTTAAATTAATGTCTCGTAGCTAAGTTATTATTATGCTTATTTAAGACGAAGTAATCATGATGTTGGGCTAAAAATATTAAGATTGGGTAATTGGGCTTTGTACCATAATTGGGGTTTGGACAAAAGAACGACACTTGTGGAAATTAGACAATGGGCTATTAATGAGCTTTATATTAACTAAATGATACCTCGTTAATTTAATATATAGACTTATAATTTGACGTATTTATATATAACCACATACGCTTGACTGGGCACGGTGGGCGGGATATCTATAAATACCAATAATTGTTCATTTTACCGGACACGGAACTGGATTAATAGTTAGTAGACTTGTTGAAACAAGGTGGATTACATTCAAGGGTAATTGGTGTAATTGTTAACAAAGTAGTAAAACCTTGGTTTACACGCGGTCGATAACCTGGTGTATTCATTAAACAAAGTATTAAAACCTTGTTACAATTCGAATCCCCAATTAGTTGGAATATTTGACTTCGGGAATAAGAAAAATTTGACGAAGACTTTCGCACTTTATATTTATGACTGATGGACTATTATGGACAAATCCATATGGACATATTGAATAATCCAGGACAAAGAACAATTAACCCATGGGAATAAACTAAAAATCAACACGTCAAACATCATGATTACGGAAGTTTAAATAAGCATAATTCCTTTATTTTCATATTTAATTGCACTTCTAATTATCGCACTTTTATTTATTGTCATTGTATTTAATTGCACTTTTAATTATCGTAATTTTTGATTATCGCACTTTTATTTATCGCAATTTCATTATCGTTATTTATTTTACGCTTTAAATTAAGTCTTTTATTTATTTAATATTTTATATTAGGTTTTAACTGCGACTAAAGTTTTAAAAAATCGACAAACCGGTCATTAAACGGTAAAAAAACCCCCCTTTATAATAATAATATTACGTATATATATTGTTGTATTTTTACAAATATAGTTTTTAAATATATAGCGTTAAGCTTGTTTAAGAGATCCCTGTGGAACGAACCGGACTTACTAAAAACTACACTACTGTACGATTAGGTACACTGCCTATAAGTGTTGTAGCAAGGTTTAGGTATATCCACTCTATAAATAAATAAATAACTTGTGTAAAATTGTATCGTATTTAATAGTATTTCCTTGTAAAAATTAATACTATTTCCTAGTACACCTCGCACACATCATTCACCTACACCATGAACGTTTAATGATAGTAAGTTCATTGAAACATATTGATTCGAAGTGGAGAGGAGAACATTAATGTTCCTCATTCCAACAAATTCCCAAGTTCTTTCCATGATATTTGAACCCTATGCTGTTATTTGTTAATGTTTTGGAGCTTTGTTTCTTTTTTACAGCAGAATCTTTTGATTTCTTGTCATTACTTCTACTCGATATCGACTACAGACTGTTGATTTTAACCGTTTGAGATTTCCTTACCTTTGCACCACTACGAGCTAAATGTTTAACATACAGGAACTTTGAGGAGCCTTTCCAATTATTAATCTTTTCCATTTTCTTTTTTTCTTATAGCAGTATTGTGTTCCGCAGTCGGCATTGTATTCTCCCTAGCAATACATTTAAAGCAAAGCATATACATGCGTTTTTCTTTACGTTTCCAGCTAGATTATGATTCTATCTCTCTTTGCGTTTTGACTTTTGGTTTCAATGCTTCCAATGAATTAGATGATACATTCATCACATTGATACCAATAGGTTCAGTTGGTAGGGAAGTTGGGTTGTCTTTTGGTTCGATTGAGGTGAAGTTAGGGTAGGTGTTTTTCCCACTTGTTTTTGAATGTTGATAAGACCATCAATGATATCCTTTGCTGAAAGATTGACCTTGTTGATTTGATACTCTGTTTGGGATGGAGGAATATGTTTATCGAAGAAACCAGGTTGAAAAAGAGGGGACTCTGTTGAAATATTTCTCACTGCTTTGTCACGTTTTGATTCAATGTGAGCAGATACAATTAAGTGAGGTGGAGTTTGTGGGTTACCAAGGAACTAGGCCTTAGTGTTAGATTTTGTTGGCGAAGCATGTTGATCAAGGGGGTATCAAATGGGTCTTGGGCCTTGTTTGTATTATTTGGGTCATGTGCTTTGATTGTAGGTGAGTCATTGATCTAGTGATCATGTTGGGCTTCTGTTGGGCGTAAAGGTGTGTTATTAAGGTTGTGAATCTTGTTATCGTGTGATGTGGGCTTATTGTGGGCCTGATGACTAGAGGGATTGCCAGAAGCATGTTTTGGGCTTGGTTTTTTGGCCTTGTGGGGTTTGGTGGAATAAAGTCAAGTATACATAATCATAAGAATCGTATTTTAGGTTACAGTGTTTATGACCGTTTGTTCTGGATATTGATGTTGACCTTGGAAAATTCAGCGTAGTAATTGCAATTCAAGAAATCTTTTTGTGGTGTCCACGCGCTTCGAGGATTTCCTTGACAGTTGTTTAACGTTGTCGTTGCCGGATTCTATATCATGAAAATCATTCCTACGTCCAAAAAAGTTTTTGTGCTTATTTTCGCCGGAGTTTTTCTCCTTCGTCATTATTAGAATTTGTGAACGATTCTTCATCCGAAATAGTGTCCTCGGAACTCGATCCATCTTCACAGTCACTTGCAATGCCAGTATTCATGTCCATCTCGATTACATCTTTAGCATCCTCCGACACGTAGATGTATAGAAGTTTAGGACCAGTTATTAGTTTAACGAAGTTCTGAATGAAAGCAGGGTTTCGTGTTTTGATCAGAACCTTTCCAAAGATTAAACTTTGATAGCCGAAAATATTGCAGTTCATCATATCAATTACTTCACCGAACCAATCAGCTATAGACTTGAAGGTTGTCTCCTTCGAAAAGGATATGGGAACACCGCGGATATTTAGCCAAGTTAATCTTTCTGTTGCTACATGATATGTATCCCATTTCTTAATCTAGTTGATAAATCGAATGCTGACTCACGTAATCCAGGATCATTACTACTCTCGTATACGTAGTTTAGATGAAAATTTTCATCTATAAATAAACGATACAACTCAATTTTGTTGTCATGTATCTTGACATTTTGTCTGAGTCAAATTCACTCTCAAAATATACATTGATTGATATGATATTGTTATGTGAATTGTTGTTGGATTGAGGCTCTATTTTTATTAAAATGAAAATAAATTGTTGGGATTCGGGTGAATTTTATGATGAGTATGAAAATTGATTTTGTTTTTTTAAAGAGTGAAATTGTAGAAAATATGTATGAAATGGTAATGTATATATAGGATTTTTAGAAAAATAAATAATTATAAAAACTGAAAAACAATTTTGCAGCAGATGTAATTCAAAAATTGGTCCTACTCAACGGCTAGCTCCAACGTCGCATACGCGACTTTGATGTCAATAATGTTGGACCGATGCCGGTGGGGTGTCGTCCGACCGTCAGTCTCTTCTGACATCGGTGCCGACACCAGACCCAATTATCGACATCGGGTGCTTTAAGACAGAAGCTGAAATTAGAAGCGAAAAGTCATTTCTCTATTTAGAAAAAAAATTCAAATTAATTCCAGTTCAAAAATAATTACTCCATATCTTTGATTCAAAATAAAATTAAAATTTTGAAGTTCCAATGCTCTTTTAGTAAACACAGAATAAGAGTTACAAAAGAATGATAAATAAAAACAATTACATTTACATAACCTAATTATATTATAATTATAATTTATAATATAGTATATTAAAAAAAGGGGAAAATAAACATGTCACTAATATATCATAAAATTAGAAAAATTGTTGAGAGATCTATTCCGCAATAGTGATGAAAATGGATGATTAAAACGGATAAATAATAAATAGAGATAAGAATACCAATACCTATATATAGATAATTTTGTATATATTCATTCGATCTACGCGCTTCATTGGTTCATCACTTTAATGCTTATTACTAGTAATTAATTTTACCAAACAATGCAACCATGTAATGGCGTTATACTCACGAACAATATACCAATGATATCAAAGCAACATGATAAAATAAGACAAAAAAAACATTATACAAAGATTTAACATAGTTATATCCCGAGAATAGTTTATACGTGGAGTTATATCATAGATTTTCTTTATTATTTTGGTAGTAGTTCTAGCACACTGGCTCAGAATTTTACAATGATATGTCTGAGTGTAATCTCATATAATTTGGCTTTTAAGTTGACATTATTTTTGCTAAGTGTTCACAATAGTATAATCTTAATCCATCAAATATTCAATTAACATTTCAGATCAAGATTAATCTAACTAGATAAACCACATTCTCAATGTATTAGACATATAGTTTCATATGATTTTATCTTTGACCATCATGTATGTATCCTAACATTTTTACTTGTGATAATTTAATTTCATTAAATAACACTTTCTTTTAAGAAGAGCAAAAACAATAAAACACCCATAACCATAACACATACGTCAACCGTAGAGTATGGCGAATAACCACCTTACTTGCCGCCTATAGTTAGCGACGAGCATGACCACGAGTGGTCGAAATTTGAGTGAGACGTCGGAGAACAGGAGGGAAAAGGAGAGAAGCAAAAGAGAAAGGTAAAGAGGCGTTAAAAGCACGAGAAAGGAAGCAAAAGGAGAGAAGCAAAAGAAAAGCACGTTAAAAGCAAAGAGCATGTGGCTAAAGAGCAAAGAGCATGAATTTTTTTTTTTAACTAGTAATAATTTTTGACATGTTTACAGAACTAGAAAATTTAAAATGGGTTTTACAAATCTAGTAAAACCGGTGTTTGAAACACCGGGTTGCAACTTTTCACTCCAAACCGGTGTTTCAAACGCCAGTTTGGGTACACTTTTTCCGGGTTGTCCCACGATCAGATGCTTTTATGCCACATGTTTCCACCCGTGTCGTTGGATGTTTGACCAAATGACAAAAAGTACACAAACCGGCGTTTGAAACACCAGTTTGGGGAGAAAAGTTGCAACCCGGTGTTTCAAACACCAGTTTTACTAGATTTGTAAAACCCATTTTAATTTTTCTAGTTCTGTAAATGGTGCTTCAATTATTACTATTTCAAAAAAAAAATTCCAAAGAGCATGTGGCGAAAACACCCAAGAAGAAAGGCGGGTGATTTGGTTTGAATTCTATTTGCATGTATTGAGAGAAAAGATAGATTTTTTTTATGGGAGAGTGTTTTTTTATAACGTTCTATTTTATTGAACTTTTTAATTAATTTTATCTAACTATTTATTTATTAATATATGAATGAATAATGAAATTTTTTAAGTGTAGCTTTCAAGCCTATACTTAAGAGATTAGGATATGAAACTTTGAGTTATGCATTACTTATAACCATCCATTAATCTTTAATAAACACTTCACTACTACCTTAATGTACTATTAATTATGCATATTTTAATTTCTTAAGTGTAGCCTTAACTCTCTAAGGGCTACACTTATAAAAATCCTAATTATATATAGCTGTTAGATTACAAATAGAAAAATCGATGTTTTTAATCTATAATTTGTTCATTCTAAAGTGACAGGTTCATGCCGGACTATGTTCCAGTGTTCCACCATTTAAATATGAGTATATGATATATGATCATAAAAGCTTATTATAAAAATAAATTGAAAAGACAATCCGATGAATGAATGGTTTGAAAAATGGGACGCTGTTGAAAAACTTGGTTATCACTCCATGCGTTCTTAAATTGTTGTTATTTATGTATCACTACAACAAAGTATGCGGATATACACGCTTTTTTAGTGGTTTACTCACACTTAGAATTGTGTCCATATTTGTTGCTCACGCTTGTATGATTCGTGTGGAATATGGGCGTAACAAAATTTCTTCAATAATACACGCTTGTTTGTGTGAAAGATTTGTTCAGCTCTTCACATTAAGAAGCGTGAAGATATAGAGTTAAGTCTTCACGCTTTTAAATGTTAACCAATTATTTCAACACTCACAATTCAAAGCGTGTAGTTCTAGTCAAAATTTTCATGTATTCATTATTCACAAGTATGAGCGTGAGCAATTGAAATTTTTCATAATAAATTATAATAATTATTTACAAGCATAAGCGTGAGCAATTGATATTTTTCATAATAGATTATATATATATATATATATATATATATATATATATATATATATATATATATATATATATATATATATATATATATATATATATATATATATTATTGGTCATTTAGTTACGGCTAGACAATACGTTTTATTATATTGTAACAAAAACATGGGTGACATTCTTTAAAGAAAATATTATTACAATGCAAAGTTAAGATTTAAATACATGTTACAAGTCTATTAACATCTACTTTACTAATAGACGAAACAAGTATCAGTATGGCCCTTGCGTTGAATGGGTACGTTTGGGTTCTTGTGCATTCCAGGAGTCGACAACAGTGTGTAGTACGTGATGATCTCCGTGGTAAAGGTGGTCCAGCGTTGATACCCCTTCACTTCTATCGTTTTTACTTGTGATTCGGACTAAGATCTTACAACTATTGGTTGTTCCGTTCTGCAAAGATCAAGAGGTTAATAAGATGTGGTTATAATTTGATTCATAATAATGTATTTCAAACAGTTTCTAAGAGGCTGCTTGCATCTAAACATCAAATTCTTACAACTTCAAAAAGAATGTAAATAGATAATACACACCATTGAAATTCTATACTTGCAAAGCCAAATACAAATATGTAAATTGAATTGTAAAACAGAAGCCACAAATATAAGATTGTAACAAAGATATGCCTTATGGCAAAAAAAAATTTATAAGGAATACAGATAAAAGCTTATGAAGTAATACCTTCTGTAACAGCATGAGAAGCAAACTCAAAAGAAAATGGTAGAAGATTTTATGATAAATTTTTTGTGGATTAACAAAACGTTGAGCATCTAATCTATGAACGTGTGCAGTTAACAATGCACACAACATAAGAGAAGAGGTCACATTACATCAGAAAATAACAATATACATATCTAAAATAACAATTAATATAGCAAAGCATGAATCTTAAAAAGAACCTCTGTTTGTACAAACTCGAACAGCGCTTGCAGAAGAGCTCCCGACAGAAGCAACAGAAACATTGGTTACCGCAGCTAAACTCATTAAAAGATAATAAAGAATATAATATGAATCTTTTATAGAGTAGAACTTAAGTATCCATGAATAATAGTAACAAATAAGAAAGATTGAACCTTGAATCTATGATATTGATCAACTGCTTGATCAACATTGCTAAAATCAACTATCCTTCCTGTTGGTATCATCATCATCATCACATTAACATATCTGGTTTACACAAATACCAATCATCATAACCGAACATATATAATCATGTATGCATATGGATGTATACCTTTCCATAACGGCATTACGTCATAATTTTATGTATCATAGATGTGTATCCTTATCGTTACACCATATGTATGATACTCTAGCATCTGTTTAATAATTGATGTTTCAAGGCTATCAAGAAGTAAACAACTGAAAAGAGAACTTGTAAAGGCAACCCAAAATTATTAAAGTAAGTTTTATGATCTTTAACACCCAAACAATATACAATACTAGATACAAATACTACTTGAGGAGAAAGAAACAAAAAATATGTATATATAGTGTATATATATTACTTGAGGCCACCAAAATATTGAGTACAAGCATACAACACAGATCAATTATCATTTTGGCATATCCTTTATATAGTAGTTTCCTTTGATGTCCTAATAACATGAATGATCTAGATGCATATACACATTGTAAGATTTTTACCAAGAGAATGGTTAACAGTTCAATTCATGCACAATGCTCGAAGTTTTTGATTCATTAGTGCATCAATAGCTTGGTACTTGGTAGTATCAATCACTTAAACCAATAGCAATAAACTCTGTAGCTAATAAACAACTAACTTCGAGCCTATTTGTGACCTGATGTTATGCGAGGTGTATATGAAATAGCTTATATTTTACTAGGAAAAACTATTAAATACGATACAATTTTACACAAGATATTTATTTATTTATAGAATGGATATACCTAAACCTTGCTACAACACTTATAGGCAGTGTACCTAATCGTACAGTAGTGTAGTTTTTAGTAAGTCCGGTTCGTTCCACAGGGAAAATCTCTTAAACAAAGCTTAACGCTATATTAGTTTTAATTTATAAAAATACAAATATATATATAAGTAATATTATTATTATAAAGGGGGGTTTTTACCGTTTAATGACCAGTTTGTCGATTTTAAAACTTTAGTCGCAGTTAAAACCTAATGTAAAATATTAAATAAATAAAAGACTTAATTTAAAGCGTAAAATAAATAACGATAATAAAATTGCGATAAATAAAAGAACGATAAAATAAACTTGCGATAATTAAAGAGTACGATAATTAAAAGTGCAATTAAATACAATGACAATAAATAAAAGTGCGATAATTAGAAGTGCAATTAAATATGAAAATAAAGGAATTATGCTTATTTAAACTTCCGTAATCATGATGTTTGACGTGTTGATTTTAGTTTTATGCCCATGGGTTAATTGCCCTTTGTCCTGGATTATTTAATATGTCCGTCTGGTTTTTGTCCATAACAATCCATCAGTCATAAATATAAAGTGCGAGTATCCTCGTCAAATTATCCTTATACCCGAAGTCAAATATTCCAACTAATTGGGGACTTAAACTGTAACAAGGTTTTAATACTTTGTTTAATAATTACACCAGGTTATCGACTGCATGTAACCCAAGGTTTTAATACTTTGTTATCAACTATGTCAAGTGTCCTTGTACATAATTTCACCCCTGTTTTAATAATTCTAGTGACTATTAATCCATTCCCGTGTCCGGTTAAATGAACGATTATTCGTACATATAAATACCCCGCCCATCGTGTCCGATCGAGTGTATATGGTTATTTATAGGTACGTCCAATTGTAAATCTTTATATTAAAATTAACAAACTATCATTTAGTTAAACAAATATAAAGCCCATAGTCTAATTTCCACAAGTGTCGTTCTTTTGTCCAAATCTCAATTATGGTACAAAGCCCAATTACCCAATTTTAGTATTTAGCCCAACATCATGATTACTTCGTTTTAAATAAGCATAATAATAATTTAGCTACGAGACATTAATGTAAAAAGGTTGAACATAACTTACAATGATTAAAAATAGCGTAGCGTTACACGAACAGAATTTCGACTTACACCCTTACAATATGCGCTAACATACCCTTATTATTAGGATTTAAATTTAAATTTAAATTTGAAATTAAAATATAAATATATATATATGTATATATATATATATATATATATATATATATATATATATATATATATATATATATATATATATATATATATATATATATATATATTTTACGTATGATGAATGAGAAAAAGATGTGTAAAATTCGGCCGAATGCTCGGCCTTTTAAAGGTGGATTTCTGACTTTTTGGGCTCCGCGACTGCGGTGGATTTTGCTCTTCAGAGCTCCGCGAGTGCGGAGCTGTGGAATCCAGCTCACACAAGCTTGGCTCCTAGCTTGCCGACGGTTTATATAATATAATATAATATATATATATTAATTTTAAGAATTAATTATATATTATATTATATTCATGTGCATAGTTGACTTGTAATTTTTAGTCCGTTGCGTCGAGCGTTGAGAGATGACTCTGGTCCCAGTTCCGGATTTTCGAACGTCCTTGCGTATAATTTAATATCTTGTACTTTGCGTTTCGCGTCTTGTACTCTTGTAATTTTGAGACGTTTCTTATCAATAATTGGAACCACTTTGATTGTATTTTGTACTTTTGAGCTTTTTGGTCGTTTGCGTCTTCAATTCGTCGAATCTGTCTTTTGTCTTCACCTTTTATTATTTAAACGAATATTACTTGTAAATAGAACAATTGCAACTAAAAGCTTGTCTTTCTTGAGGGATAATGCTATGAAATATATGTTCGTTTTTAGCATTATCAAATATTTCCACACTTGAGCGTTGCTTGTCCTCAAGCAATATAGTCTTGAAATATACTAGAATCACTTCTTTATTCTTCACACTTTGTACATTAGTGATTTTTTTACGGCGGTATAAACAATGGTAGTAACGATGTGGTTTACAGTCCCACATGGCTATAAAATTTAGATCCTTTAAGGAAATTGGATCTTTATGAAAACATTTGATCTTTTTGAAAATTAAATCTAGTTTTTATCCTAGATAAGTTTTCCGGAATAACCCTTCACCGGTGTTTGCAAATTCTTTTTGTGGGTTTGGTGGGTTTCAGATTTAAAAATTTTAGCTCAAAACTTACGATTTTGTGTCACCCACTTGCTAACCTTGTATTGGGAAAATAACACGTCCAGTATACTTGTTCCGTATATTAACTTTTCGGTAAACTACCGTCCGGTTGTAAAGGAAAGCGTTGAACAAGCAACTGTTAAGGCAATGTCCCCTGCCATGCTTTTAATTATGGTCTATAACGTGTCGGACGCAATTACTATCCTTTGTAGGAGCAATAGTAAAGCTCACCCTTATAATTTTTCGATCTTGGCACAAGGTCCTGTCTTTGACCATGCTATGCAACCACCGTTCTTACGGTTGACACCCGATTTAGTTCATGTGACCTAATGAATTCCAGGTGAATTCCCAGGATTTTACGTTCAATGGTAATGAACGCATTGAAAATGGGTTTTCAGAAAACAAATCGGTTTGTAATTTTGATCAAAATATTTTCTCGTTCAAGCTCGAGTTTAGATATCATTGAATTCCATGAGTTTGTAATTCTCAATCTTTAAGGTCAATCTCAAGGATTGAGTAATATCAGTTTTAAAAGCTGATTTTTTATCTTTAAGGAGATTATCCTTTCTGGGGATCTGATTCATTAGTCTTATCCAGCTAATTTGCACGGCGTCCTCCCCATTTTACAAGATAGATCCTCTCATGGTTAGGATAAGTCTGACCACTTGGCGACCCTGTTTGATGCTGAGGTCCGTGGATTTCCTGCTGATTTTAGAGATGACTTTTCTAGATTTTTCGTCAACCTACAGCTGGTCTGGACGACAACTTCATGACCTAAATCAAGAAGCGCGTTTCTTTTTCGGAAGACTTTTACTTCCTTTAAGTGATGGAATTGATTCATCGTGTAGATCCATCTTTCTTACAGTAAATCGGGTAAAACTTTTTATTTTAGTCCAAAGCAAAAGTATCTTCAGTTATTTGTACAAAAATATGTGACATATGTTTAAAATAACTTGGTAAATTTTCCCACACTTGGCTTTTATTTTCTTTTATTTGCCTTTTTATTGTCCTCTATTCCATTTTAAATGAATTCTAACATTTTGGGTTGTTTCTCAATTTATGTCCTTTCCGAGGTAACAATAATTTCGGTGTTAACACCTAGTTTTATCGTTCATAAATATGTATAAACATGATTTTGAGTTCATTTAATTGAAAATTTTGAAAAATTTTACTAGAAGTGGGTAGTCAGTATATAAGACTAGGGCTGTTCTTTGTTATCAGAGAGCACTAGATTCTAATACTGCTACTGCGTTACTAGTATTTTTAATGGTAACCAAGTGTATAAGTTAAAAATTTTAAAAATCCGAAAGAATTTAACCCCTTCCCACACTTAAGATCTTGCAATGCCCTCATTTGCAAGAAATCAGTAACAATTTAAATTATTGAGGGTGATTAGCGTAGAAAAATGATTAAATTTTACCAAAGTTTCCAAACATATTGGCGTTTGTTTGCTGAATGATAAATGGTGCACATCATTTGTTCATTCCGTCTGATGGTACATCACATTTGTTTTTTGTTTTGTCGTCAAAATTAATAGCTTTTGCTGAACTTAATGCCAGTCTTTGAAAATGCGCTGTTTTACCCTGTTTTGTACATGAGATAAACTACAAACACATATATACATATTTTTGAAGTTGGGTTTTCACACCACATTCAAAAAAAAAAAATATTAAAATCTAATAAAGTTGGAAAATTATAAAAGCTATTATAATAATAAAATAAGAAATAAGAAATAAGAAAATTAAGAATTAGTAACATTACAATAAAATAAACAAAAATATAAAATTACGGATGAGGAGGATGGTTCCAGTGTGGATCCCAAGCGTATCCATAGATGCTGTAAAATGCTTGGGCCGGTCATATGTAGGATATGGTGGTCGGTTCTCTAAAGTCCAAGGAGCAAATTCGGGCATAACGGTAGGAATGTATTCTCTACCTACGTGTGTATAATGACTTATGATTTGGCTTTGATGATACTGCCAATCTTGAAATGCTTTTTGTCTAGCCATTTCAGACTCGTGTCGAGCCATAAAAAGTTGCATTTCTGTCATTGGATTACCCCCTCCAGGTTGACCTTGCTGTTGATCTCTCTCAACCTGTGGATGCCTACCATCATAACGTGCTGCCGCATTGTTTCGTTTCTTTAAGACCTTAGCACCATGATAAACATGCAAATCTATTCTATCGCGGGGTTCTGGTTCTGCCATTAATAATCCCCCCAACTTCTATCCACACCGAGATATTCAGCAATCAAAGTAATAAATATACCACCTCCTATTATGCTACCACGCCTCATACCCCTAACCATAGTCAATAAATAATAACCCACACAAAAAGGTATACTTACAGCGCTGTGTGGGTCTCGAATACACATGTGGTAAAACAAATCCTGTTCATTTACCTTTTCCTTATTCTTACCTCGTTGTGTAATCGAATTGGCTAAAAACCTATGGATTACTCTTAATTCAGCTCTATCAATATCAAGATAAGAGTATAATCCCCCCTGGAATCGGCGATGGCTAGTCATCCTACTCCATACGTCATTTGTATTAAAATTCTCATCCACCCTCCTACCATAAACTATTAACCTCTGGCAATCATAAGATGCTAGCTCCTCGGGGGTATATATACCTAAAGCCCGAGCCATGTCTAGTAAGGACATATGGCGCATCTCCCCTCCTAATAAAAATCTAATAAAACTACGATCGGTTAAAGTATCTACCCGATCATTTATTTCAATAGTACACAATAACTCCATACACCATTCTCTATATACAGGTCTACGCATGTTGAATAAACGTACCCAATCATTAAAAGTAGAATTACCATACCTTTGAGTAAGTAATTCCCTGATTGGCTCGGCCAATTCCACTACCTCTAATGGTGCCCAATCTATAACTCTTGGTACCTCAACATTATTAGACACAAGGTTGTGCAGGTTCTTTTGATATTTTGGATAGTCTATCCAATATCTATCAAATCTCAAATTCGAATGTAAATCTGCCTCATGAATGTTTGAATATGAAACAATTGGGTGAGGTATATCTTGTCGGTATTGGTTATTAATTTCCTGTTGATTTGCATCTTCCGGAGGAGCATTGCGAGCCTGGGATGAAGATTCACCCCTTTCAGTCTGCAAAATATATCAAACACAATTTTTGTGCATCCAAATATGCATTAGTTTTAGCAAAATAACAACTTAAAACAATCACAATAACATGTTAAATCAAAATTAAACTTATACACATTTTCACATTTTTTTTTTTTTTACAATTCTATACTTTTCCAAATATATTTATACAAAAATGTATACAAAGTTTCTTCGCATTTAACTTCTAAAACATGTCAAAAATAATCATTATAACAATTAAACAAGTTCCTCATGGCATTCATATCAATTAAATCAAGTTCATGCAATTTTGGTTCAAAAAGTCCACTTTAATCTTCATAAATCATGTTTAGGATCAAAGTTTTGATCATTTAGCAACCTAAACATGTTACACTACTCAATTTAGCATAAACTAACAACAAAATTCGGCCATAACCTGTTTATATCAAAAAGTCCTAATTTTGCTCAAGAACACAAACCCTAGATTATTCAAAAATTGAAGTTCAAAGCTTCTAATCATATTAAATAGCATTAATCTAGGTTATACAAGCATAATACACAAACAATTGAAGCATTATTACACTAGAAAGCATCAAAATCGAATTATGTATGAAATTGATCAAGAACACTAAAATTCAGATTAAATGGTGTTTAGGTGTAGAAATTTACCGATTTCCTTGAGTAATTCCTTGATAATAGTCTCCTCATTGTGATTTTATAAAAGATTTGATGAAAAATGGTGAAAAATTACGAATTTGGGTGATTTTTGTGTGTGTTTTTTCGCAGAAAATTGGGTGTGGTGATGAACAAACTGGTCTGTTCGACCAGTTTTATTTTTTTCTTGGTTTTTTGACCTCCGCGAGTGCGGTGGTGTGAACCCACAAATCACCGCGAGTCGCGGCCCCTTTTTTTATATATTTATTTATAAAACCTTATAACTTTATAAAACATAAAATTAATTAAATTCTAAAAATTTTGTTTTCCTTTAGGAGCGAGGGCGTTTCGGATCGTTATCCTAGTCCGTCCCTCGACAAAAATTTAAAATTTGTCAATTCGAAGCGCGGTTTTAAAAGTAAAGATTTTTTTGGGTTTTTTAAATGTTTTTGGCATACTTTTAATTCAATAAGATTAAAAATAATGATAATAAAAGTTCTCGTCCCTCCCTCGGGTAAAGCAATTTCGGTTCAAAGACCTAGTCTTCAACTCACGACGAATTTTAAAAATCATATTTTTAACTTAGCGAAATAAAATAAATTTTTGTTTTTAAATTCACACCAAACTTAAATTTAAAATGCATAAAATTAAAAATTCATATTAATAATTAAAAATTCACACCAAACTTATATTATATTTTTGTTTTTATACATACAAACTTATATTAAAAATATTAAAATTTTCAAATATTTACAAACTTAAATATATTGATTTTTAAAAAAAATTCACAATATTAATTTAATATTTATATATTAATTTTAAAAACATGGTAAAAAATAAAATTAAAAATCTTTTTAGCTTTTATCCCACTTTAATCAATCAAATATTATCAAAAACATACGCCCCTCTTTTCGGTAAAGTAATTTCGGTTTCATGACCTAATTTAACTCATGACGAATTTTTGAAATATTTTGGTTGATTGATTAAAGATATTTATACCTTAAGAATAAACGGTAAATTTCGCAGTGATGTAATAAATTTTTGTATGATATCAATAATTTCGGTCGCAAGACCTAATTTTATTGAATACCAATTTAATACTTTATAGCGAACAAATTAGCGTTTATTATCAAAAGGTTAAAAATAAAAATTAAAATAAAAACTGTACAAACTTACCTGTGAAAGAGATTTCTTAGTGATATGCTCTAGCCCACTCATAAGATAGTCGGACTAATTGGTTTTCCATGGCTACATAGGCGTAACCACGAGAATTTAACGTTTTTTCTTCTAAACATATGAACGGCCCGTCTCTGCATAAAGTAACAAATTCGGTGTTTGAATAGGTTTGATTATTTGAACATTTACCTTCGTGTGACCATTTTCCGCATTTGTGACATTTTTCAAGGTGTCGTGCTCTCCTTTTCGCTGCGGATTTTGATTTTCCTTTACCAAATTGTAACTTATTCTCTTCGCATCTGGATTCTTTTCTTACTCCGTCCAATTTTTCTCTGATTACTGATACCAGTTCACTCGGAAGTGTGTCATTATTACGTTTAGTGACCAAAGCGTGTAGCATTAGACCATGGTTTAGTTCACAGGAAGTCTTCATTTCGTAAAAACCTAAAAAAATAAAAATTCAGAATGGGGGGAGAAGACTAGTTCTTTAGGGTCTGCTAGGGAAAGACCATTCGGGTTCTATTTTCGAGAACTACACGAAAACAGAAAATCTAACTCTAACAGAAATACATATAATCCTTTAAAAGATTTGATTCTCCCCACACTTAGTTAGCTGTGGTGTTGAAATTGTGATTAACTTCGTTGTCGACTTCCATCGGACTATCTATGTAATGTTTAACTCTGTGACCATTAACCTTAAATTCAATCCCATTTGAATTTATTAATTCTACAGTTCCGTATGGGAAAACTCTTTTAACTATGAATGGTCCAGACCATCTTGATTTCAATTTTCCAGGAAATAGCTTGAATCGTGAATTGAAAAGAAGAACTCTGTCTCCTTCTTTAAATTCTTTTGAATTTTTGATTCTTTTATCATGCCATTTCTTTGTTCTTTCTTTATAGAGTAACGAATTTTCGTATGCTTCATGTCTTAATTCTTCTAATTCGTTTAGTTGACTTAATCGTAAACATCCAGCTTCATGTAAATCAAGATTACATGTCTTCAAAGCCCAAAATGCTTTGTGTTCAATTTCTACTGGAAGATGACATGCTTTTCTGTAAACGAGTTTGAAAGGTGTGGTTTCAATTGGAGTTTTGTAGGCTGTTCTAAAAGCCCAGAGTGCATCCTCCAATTTTATGGACCATTCCTTCGGATTTGATCCTACGGTTTTCTCTTAAATACGTTTTAAAGCTCGGTTGGTATTTTCAACTTGTCCACTTGTTTGTGGATGATAAGCGGTGGAGATTTTATGAGTTACTCCATATCTTTTGAGAACTTTCTTAAGTTGATTATTACAGAAATGAGTACCCCGATCACTTATTAAAGCTTTCGGTGTTCCAAACCTTGCAAAAAGACGTTTTAAAAAGTTGACTACAACTCGTGCATCGTTAGTTGGGAGAGCTTGTGCTTCCGCCCATTTAGATACATAATTTATGGCAACGAGAATGTAGAGATTATTATGAGATTTTGGAAATGGACCCATAAAGTCAATACCCCAAATGTCAAATACTTCACGTACTTGAATGACATTTTATGGCAATTCATCACGTTGACTTATTTTTCCGGCCCTTTGACAAGCATCACAGGATTTGCAAAGAAGGTGTGCGTCTTTGTAAATTGTAGGCCAATAGAATCCAGCATCGTAAACTTTTCTTGCTGTTAGTTGAGGCCCATAATGCCCTCCTGTTGGTCCTGTGTGACAATGGTTTAAGATTTTACTAGCTTCATCTCCGAATACACATTGGCGTATTATTCCATCGGGATAACTTTTAAACAAATGTGAATCTTCCCAGAAATAGTGTTTTATATCACTAAAGAATTTCTTTCGTTTTTGGTACGACAATCCTTTTTCAAGGAATCCATATACTAAATAGTTTGCATAGTCTGCAAACCATGGAATTTTATTATAATCTATCTTTAATAGATATTCATCAGGAAAGTTGTCTTGTATGACCGATTCATTTAGAACTTCTAATTCGGGATTTTCAAGACGAGAAAGATGATCAGCGGCGAGATTTTCTGCTCCTCTTTTATCTCGGATTTCAATATCGAACTCTTGTAAGAGTAAGATCCAACGGATTAATCTTGGTTTAGCATCTTGTTTCGAAAATAGGTATCTAAGAGCAGAATGGTTAGTATAGACCACCGTTTTAGCTAGAACGAGATATGAACGAAATTTGTCAAAAGCAAAGACAATAGCAAGGAGTTCTTTTTCAGTAGTTGTGTAATTTGTTTGTGCTCCTTGTTACGTCTTACTAGCATAATAAATAGGTTGAAATCGTTTTTCAATCTTTTGTCCTAAAACGGCTCCCAATGCAAAATCACTTGCATCGCACATAAGTTCAAACGGTAGATTCCAATTTGGAGTTATCATAATCGGCGCATTAGTGAGTTTTTCTTTAAGAATATTAAAAGATTTGATGCATTCATCTGAAAAGATAAATGGAGCATCTTTTTCTAGGAGTTTATTAATAGGAGTGGCAATTTTAGAGAAATCTTTTATGAAGCGTCGGTAAAAACCGGCATGCCCTAGAAAACTCCTAACTCCTCTAACATTGGTGGGATGTGGAAGTTTAGCAATTACATCTACTTTAGCTCTATCCACTTCAATTCCTTCCTTTGAAATTTTATGACCAAGAACGATGCCTTCTTTTACCATGAAATGGCATTTCTCCCAATTAAGTACTAGATTTGATTATTCGCATCTAATAAGCATTCGTTCAAGATTAACTAGACATGATTCAAAAGTATCACCGAAGACTGAAAAGTCATCCATGCATTCTTCTATCATGTCGTGAAAAATTGCCATCATGCACCTTTGAAAGGTTGCAGGAGCGTTGCAAAGTCCAAATGGCATACGTTTGTAAGCAAAAGTACCATAAGGGCACGTGAACGTGGTTTTTTTCTTGGTCCTCGGGTGCTATTGGAATTTGAAAATATCCGGAAAAACCATCAAGAAAACAATAGTAACTATTTCCGGCTAATCTTTCCAACATTTGATCAATGAAAGGTAAGGGAAAGTGATCTTTTCTGGTGGCGTCATTTAATTTTCTATAATCAATACATACACGCCATCCTGTTACAGTCCTAGTAGGAATAAGCTCATTTTTCTCATTTGTAATGACAGTCATGCCACCCTTCTTAGGTACACATTAAACTGGGCTTACCCATGGACTATCAGAGATTGGATAAATTAAACCTGCATCAAGCAGTTTAATAATTTCTTTCTTAACAACATCTTGCATATTAGGATTTAGTCTTCTTTGGCATTGCACATACGTTTTATGATCTTCTTCCATAAGGATTTTATGTCTGCAATACGAAGGACTTATTCCTTTAATATCATGAATCTTCCATGCAATAGCTGGTTTATGAGCTTTCAACACAGAAATGAGTTGAGATTTTTCATTTTCAGTAAGAGAAGACGATATTATTACAGGTAATTCAGATTCACCATGTAAATAAGCATATTCCAAATGGTTTGGAAGTGGCTTTAACTCTAATGTCAGAGGTTCTTCTATCGATGATTTATATCGATATCTGTCTTCTTCTTTTAGCATTTGAATTTCTTCTGTTGTTGGTTCATATCCATTAGCCATAAGTGTAGCTAACATTTCAGTTTCATCAATTGGTTCAGTTCCTTCTCCTAAAGAACATTCTCCTGTTCCTTGTAATTCTGGAAATTCTTCTAACAATTCTGCATGTGAATCTATAGTTTGAATATAATAGCATGTATCATCTGCAGATTGCGGTTGTTGCATTGCTCTATCAACTGAAAAGGTAACACTCTCTTCCTCTATACTTAGGGTCAGTTTCTTACCGAACACGTCTATCATTGCTTTAGCCGTGTTTAAAAATGGTCTTCCTAATATGAGAGGAACTTGAGAATCTTCTTCCATGTCCAGAACAACAAAATCTACTGGAAATACTAAAGTACCAACTTTAACTAGCATGTTTTCCATTATTCCTCTAGGATATTTTACTGATCTATCGGCTAGTTGTATACTTATTCGTGTTGGTTTCAATTCTCCAAGGTCTAGTTTAGCGTATAGTGAATACGACATTAAATTTATACTAGCACCTAAGTCTGCCAATGCTTCTATTGAACTAAGACTACCCAGAAAACATTGAATTGTGAAACTTCCTGGATCAGATAATTTTTCTGGTATCTTATTCAACAGCACTGTAGAACAATTAGCATTCATAGTAACAGCAGAGAGTTCTTCCATTTTATTTCTATTTGTGATTAGATCTTTCAGAAATTTAGCATATCTAGGCATTCCTGAAATCACATCAATGAAAGGAAGATTTACATCTATCTGTTTAAACATATCCAAGAATTTATATTGCTCGGCTTCAAGTCTCTCTTTTTTCATTTTACTCGGGTAAGGAAGTGGTGGTTGGTATGGTTTAACATAAGGTTTAGCTTTAACTGTGTTATCTTCATTAACCTTTTCAACTACCGGTTCTTTTTCCTTATCTTGTTCAGGTTGTGGTTCTTGTGGAGTAGGAATAGCGTCCTCAGAAATTACAGGTATTTCAGGTGGTTTAAGTGTTGTACCACTTCTTGTGGTAATAGCTTTAGCTGTTTCATTCCGGGGGTTAGCATTTGTATCACTAGGTAAACTTCCTGGTTTTCTTTCACCTATTAACCTTGCTAGGTTACTTACTTTTTGTTCCACATTTTGAATAGAAGCTTGTTGATTTCTAAATGCTTGAGCATTTTGTTCATTTGTTTGTTTCTGAGATGTGAAAAATTGTGTTTGAGATTCAACTAGCTTCGTCATCATATCTTCTAAATTTGGCTTTTTATCATCAGTTTGTTGTGGTTTGTTTTGAAAATTAGGTCTTTGCTGGTTGTAAGTATTGTTGGATACTTGTTGATTGTTAGGTCCTTGTTGATTGTTGTATGGAACATTTCGATTATATTTCTGGTTTTGGTTGTAAATCGGTCTTGGCGGTTGATAATTATTCTGATAATTATTTCCAGGCCTTTGGTTTAGATATGAAACATTCTCTCTTTGTTCCATTGTTAGTTCAATACTGAGACAATCTTTTGTTAAATGTGGTCCTCCACACTGCTCACAACTAATTCGTATTGAGTGAATATCCTTAGTCATCTTTTCCATTCGTCTCTCGACAGCATCTATCTTTGCAGAAATGGAATCTAAGTCATGGCTAGAATCGGCTCTAGCTGCTTTAGATGATCTAACGATATCTTTTTCTTGGTTCCACTCATGTGAGTGGGAAGCAATGTTATCAATAATTTTGTAAGCATCAGTTTCTGTTTTCTTTATAATAGAACCACCAGCTGCTATATGTATGTCTTTCCTTGTAGTGATGTCGCATCCTTGGTAGAATATTTGTACTATTTGACAGGTGTCTAAACCATGTTGCGGACATCCTCTTAATAACTTTCCAAATCTGGTCCACGCCTCATATAGAGTTTCATTTGGCTTCTGTGTGAATGTAACAATTTCTCCTTGAAGTCTTACGGCTTTAGATGCCGGAAAGAATTGTTTAAGAAATTTTTCAACTAAAACGTCCCATGTATCAATCGCCCCTTCAGGTAACGATTCCAACCAATCTTTGGCTTCTCCCTTTAAAGTCCAGGGAAATAACATGAGATATATCTGTTCATCCTCCACTTCTCGGATTTTAAATAGTGTACAGATCCTATTAAAGGTACGAAGATGTTCATTTGGATCTTCCTTCGGTGCACCACTAAATTGGCATTGATTAGTCACCATGTGTAGAATTTGTCCTTTGATTTCATAATCTGGCGCATTTATGTCAGGTTGAGTAATTGTATGACCTTGGCCAGTGCGTTTAGCTCTCATTCGGTCTTCCATACTTAGAGGTTCCAGATTCTCCATAATTGAATTTGTTGAATCTGAATCACTAGAGGATTCTGATTTAATGGTTCGTTCCTCAACAATCTCTGTTTGAATGATTGGTGGTTCCGGAGGAAAAATTAATGGTTCAGGATCTATGAATCGTCCCTGAATATTCTCCGGATTCTCAATTGTGAGGTCGGGTTCAAAAAATGGATTATCGGAAATTTGAATTGGAGTACTTGGTCGACTGGATGACGATTCTAAAGAAAAATCAACGGCGATAATATTAGCTAGATGTCTTGATCGAGTTACCGGTGGTGAACGTACAAAAGGTGGTGAACGTTTTGCTCGGTGCATTCACTGAATATCCTATTATTTTTTAAAAAGAAAGAAAAATTATATAAGTTATCCAATTAATAGACTTTTCTGATTTTGCCCACGTTTCGAATAGCCAAAAGATGCAGCAGAGGGGCAGGATTCGTTTGGTCTCAATATAATTGAGTACTATTTGGCTCCAATAACCCGGTCCACGTACAAATCCAACTATTACTACGAACCAGAAAATTTTGATGTCTATCAATTTAACCGCTTAAAATAATTTTTCGTAATTTAAAGAAATTTAGAGAAGAAGTAGAAAATTCTATGTCCTAAAAACTAGAATGACGAGAAATAAGAAAGAAAAAAGAGCGCGTCGGTATTAAAATTGGAGAAATAAGAAAGAAAAAGAGTGACTTATAAAACTTTAAAACACTCGACTAACCCAACCTTATTATTATCACTAACTTAAAATTAAAATTGCAAATTGAGATTACTAATTGGAGTGATAATTGATACATAGGTAAAAGGCGTCGAAAAATAAAAATAAGAAAGTATCGCGTTGAAACTTAAAAAGGAACTAAAAACTAAGAATTAAAAGTTGCGTCTAAAAATATTAAAGCTTACAAGTAAAACTATATCCCAAATGGCAATATCTTAAAAAGGTACTAAAATAAAAAAAAAATGGCGTCATAAAATTCTAAAGCACCTAAATCTTAGTCTAAAGAAAAAGCACTTAAGGAATTTTACGGCAAAGCCTAAAAATCTAGAAATAAAAATAACTATGGCAAAAACTATGATTTAAAACTAAATACGAGCGAAAAATACAAATATTATGCTAAAACAATTAAAAAGATGCAAAATATAAAAATAAACTAAAAGTTGTAAAAATTACAATTTTTATAAAAATATTATTTTTTTATTATTTATTTTATAAAACTATTAATTTTATAAATTATTTAAACTATTTAAACTAAATAATACAAAATAATAATAAAAACTAAATTATATAATAATAATAATACCCTAATTAGGGTTTAATTAATAATAATAATATATACTCCGTAATTAATGCTGTTTTAGGGTTGACTTTGGCCTGTCAGAAGACCTCCGCGAGTGCGGATAGTCCCAGTTCAAAACCTCCGCGAGTATAAGCTGAGAAAGGGTTCGTTTTTTACTCAGGTTCAATTAAAATTTATTTATTTTATATATTTTTCTGTTTTATCAAATATATATATATATAAATAAATATTTCTATAAAACAATAAAATACTTTTTAAATTTATATATTTTTTTAACAAACTCTTTTTGTATTTTTATATTTTTATATTTTTAAAAACTTATATTTTTATACGAAGAAATTAATAAAAACTTTTACAAAATTATATATATATATATATATATATATATATATATATATATATATATATATATATATATATATATATATATATATATATATATATATTTTTATATCATTAGCGTTGCGCTTTCGGCGTTTAAGTTCCCCGGCAGCGGCGCCAAAAATACTTGATGTGCGTAGAGGTGTATATGAAATAGCTTATATTTTACTAGGAAAAACTATTAAATACGATACAATTTTACACAAGATATTTATTTATTTATAGAATGGATATACCTAAACCTTGCTACAACACTTATAGACAGTGTACCTAATCGTACAGTAGTGTAGTTTTTAGTAAGTCCGGTTCGTTCCACAGGGAAAATCTTTTAAACAAAGCTTAACGCTATATTAGTTTTAATTTATCAAAATACAAATATATATAAGTAATATTATTATTATAAAGGGGGGTTTTTACCGTTTAATGACCGGTTTGTCGATTTTAAAACTTTAGTCGCAGTTAAAACCTAATGTAAAATATTAAATAAATAAAAGACTTAATTTAAAGCGTAAAATAAATAACGATAATGAAATTGCGATAAATAAAAGTGCGATAAAATAAACTTGCGATAATTAAAGAGTACGATAATTAAAAGTGCAATTAAATACAATGACAATAAATAAAAGTGCGATAATTAGAAGTGTAATTAAATATGAAAATAAAGGAATTATGCTTATTTAAACTTCCGTAATCATGATGTTTGACGTGTTGATTTTAGTTTTATGCCCATGGGTTAATTGTCCTTTGTCCTGGATTATTTAATATGTCCGTCTGGTTTTTGTCCATAACAGTTCATCAGTCATAAATATAAAGTGCGAGTATCCTCGTCAAATTATTCTTATACCCGAAGTCAAATATTCCAACTAATTGGGGACTTAAACTGTAACAAGGTTTTAATACTTTGTTTAATAATTACACCAGGTTATCGACTGCGTGTAACCCAAGGTTTTAATACTTTGTTATCAATTATGCCAAATGTCCTTGTACATAATTTCACCCCTGTTTTAATAATTCTAGTGACTATTAATCCATTCTCGTGTCCGGTTAAATGAACGATTATTCGTACATATAAATACCCCGCCCATCGTGTCCGATCGAGTGTATATGGTTATTTATAGGTACGTCCAATTGTAAATCTTTATATTAAAATTAACAAACTATTATTTAGTTAAACAAATATAAAGCCCATTAATAGCCCATAGTCTAATTTCCACAAGTGTCGTTCTTTTGTCCAAACCCCAATTATGGTACAAAGCCCAATTACCCAATTTTAGTATTTAGCCCAACATCATGGTTACTTCGTTTTAAATAAGCATAATAATAATTTAGCTACGAGACATTAATGTAAAAAGGTTGAACATAACTTACAATGATTAAAAATAGCGTAGCGTTACACGGACAGAATTTCGACTTACACCCTTACAATATGCGCTAACATACCCTTATTATTATGATTTAAATTTAAAATTAAAATTAAAATAAAAATATATATATATATATATATTTTACGTATGATGAATGAGAAAAAGATGTGTAAAATTCGGCCGAATGCTCGGCCTTTTAAAGGTGGATTTCTGACTTTTAGGGCTCCGCGAGTGCGGTGGATTTTGCTCTTCAGAGCTCCGCGAGTGCGGAGCTATGGAATCCAGCTCACACAAGCTTGGCTCCTAGCTTGCCGACGGTTTATATAATATAATATATATATATATATTAATTTTAAGAATTAATTATATATTATATTATATTCATGTGCATAGTTGACTTGTAATTTTTAGTCCGTTACGTCGAGCATTGAGAGATGACTCTAGTCCCAGTTCCGGATTTTCGAACGTCCTTGCGTATAATTTAATATCTTGTACTTTGCGTTTCGCGTCTTGTACTCTTGTAATTTTGAGACGTTTCTTATCAATAATTGGAACCACTTTGATTGTATTTTGTACTTTTGAGCTTTTTGGTCGTTTGCGTCTTCAATTCGTCGAATCTGTCTTTTGTCTTCACCTTTTATTATTTAAACGAATATTACTTGTAAATAGAACAATTGCAACTAAAAGCTTGTCTTTCTTGAGGGATAATGATATGAAATATATGTTCGTTTTTAGCATTATCATGACCTAATATGAGTAATCAAACAACGCATGGACCTATTTGAGACATCAATACAAATTCCACATACAAAGTAAGAAGAATTAATTTTAAATCCCTAAATATCAGTCAATAAGTATGTAATTGGAAGAAATGCACCAATTACTCAACTAAACAAGTGACTAACAACATTAATTAACATCGAAACCCTGTCTGAATGAATTAATTGAACAAACTTAAACATAATCGAGTATATGAACAGATATTAAAAATGAAATGACGAGTCTACCTCCTCATACAAACAGTTCACAGCGGTTACATGTTTGCCCCTAACAAGATCATTCTGCATAATGTAAAGTCATGCAACTGTCAATACACTACTGAATTCGATTAACGAGTGTTAGTTGAAGTATAAGTGATCAATTTCGATTAAATTCATGTATTTACCTTCACTTTTGGTCAGTTTCTGAATTTCACCTCCGTAAATCACCGGAAAACTCATACTAATTGGAGAAATTAGTTGCAAGTTAACACGCATCTGATTTACTTTTAAACTTCCTGACGCTTGTATCATCAACAATTCAAATCTCAGAAACGTATCGGTTTAATTACTCACGCATTGTTCTTCGATTGAAATTTGAAACATAGAAGTTCTTTAATTCCTCGCACGCATATGTATTTAAATTAAGTTTCCGGAAACAATTTTACATCAATATACGCGCTCATGAAAACAAATTGAAATTAGGGTTCATTATTTCTCAATTGGGGAAGAATACGTGTGTGTGTTTGGAGGAGAAGAAAGTTAAAAAGGGCGCGTCCGTTTGTTTCATTTAAGTCAATCGTCAGTTTGTTTGCTAGCCTAAAACAAGTAAGGACCAAAATAAAAATTTATGAATAAATTATAAGGAGTACATCAATAAAAGTTCACGCTTTTGTATGTGTTCACAATTTTTATCAATCTCCACACTTTAGTATGTGTACTTCACTTTAATTTATTCACGCTTCTAACTATGGGCTATTTTTACTCAATTATGTGTGTGAAGATTCGTTAGTACACATTTAAAAGTGTGGTTAATTTTCATCACATTCATGAGCGTGAACAAGTTAAAAAAAATTACACACTTGACTCAAGTTATATATATATATATATATATATATATATATATATATATATATATATATATATATATATATATATATATATATATATATATATCATGTTGTTTTTACAAGTTTTAACGTTCGTGAATAGCCGGTCAACTTGGGTGGTCAATTGTCTACATGAAACTCATTTCAATAAATCAAATCTTAACAAGTTTGATTGTTTAACATGTTGGAAACATTTAATCATGCAAATATAGTTTTCATTTAATATATAATCAAGGAAAAGTTCGGGTCACTACATACCGGCTGGGAACTAAATGCTGAGGTAAATGATCTATCTGAGGAGCAACTTCGTAACTGGGCACTTGATAAGGAGCAGCTCTTTTTAAAAGAAAAAAGCCAAACTAAAATGCTCAAACAAAAAGCCACATACAAATGGGCTCTCGAGGGCGACGAAAATTGAAGCGACCCGTCCTAATCCATCCGGACAAAGTCCATATCGATTACAAACGATTCACAATAGTTGGTTACATCGCGAGGTACTCGACCTCTATATGATACAAATTTACAAACATTGCATTCGTTTTTAAAAGACAAACTTTCATTACATCGAAAGTTGACGGCATGCATACCATTTCATAATACATCCAACTATAATTGACTTAATAATAATCTTGTTGAATTCAATGACTCAAATGCAACGTCTTTCAAAATATGCCATGAATGACTCCAAGTAATATCCCTAAAATGAGGTAATGCACAGCGAAAGATTTCTTTAATACCTGAGAATAAACATGCTTTCAAGTGTCAACCAAAAGGTTGGTGAGTTCATAAGTTTATCATAAACAATAAAAATTCATCATTTTGATAGACCACAAGATTTAAATGCTGCATGGTACAAATGGGCCCGAATCCTATACCCACCTGTAATGTACATGCGATATTTTTTAAATACAGTACACCTTTATCGTGTACGAAATCATCTTTCATAAATCTTAGTAACCGTACACATATCTCGTGCACAAAAATTAATACACATAACCTATGTATAAAATCATTCTCTCGATACATAACATTCACTTTTCATTGCTTTCATAGCTTGGCTTGGTAACCGACCTCAACATATAATGCGTATAATAATATCCCCAAAACATAACATCTCGTCTGTATAATAATCATATAAACTTCGAAGTACTAAACACCACGCCCACTAGCCCTTCCGTCTAGTGAACATTCTGGGTGGGGGTGTTAAACCCGGTAGCTACCTTTAGGATTCGCGTCAATTAGGCGTGCACTAATTCTTAAAATTAGTGATGTTCCCTAATTCTTAGGTAACCAAACAATAATAATCAGGGGAAAAATATTCATATCAATTGTGGCAATTATCAGGTCCACATAATTCAATTGTGGCAATTATCACATCCACATAATTCATTCGAGGAATGTTTTACTTGTATCTATCTCGTCAAACATTTATAAGAGAATTTCATGTTTTTGCAGTTCAAAATGTATTTCAAAATCATTTAATAAAGCAGTTGTAAAAGTAGCGCATGTATTCTCAATCCCAAAAATGTAAAGAGTAAAAGGGAATCAAATAAACTCACCTATTGTATTTCGTAGTAAAAATACATATTACGTCATTGAACAATTGAACAATGCAGGGTTGGCCTCGGATTCACGAACCTATATCATTTGTATATTTATTAATATACATAGTTGAAATCGAACGATTATATATATATATATATATATATATATATATATATATATATATATATATATATATATATATATATGAATTTATTAGTTATATCTTTTATATATATATATATATATATATATATATATATAGTGGTAGGATCAAGAGGGAAGTAACCATTTGGGGGAAGCGGGGGGAAGCAAAAACTTTTTTTTTTCTTCATTTTTTGAAAAACTTTGTTCACGAACATTATAGATGAGATGAAAATATGAACATTTAGTAGAGACACTTTCTGATAAATGTTTTTATTTTGGCGGGAAAATGCTCGAAGAAGTAATATATAACAATTATCGTGTTTTTCGAGCGTATTTTGAGGTTTTAGCTATTGAGGTTTAGATATTAGGGTTTAGAAATTTAGGGTTTAGGGTTAAGATTTAGGGTTTAGATTTAGGATTTAGATTGAGTTTTTAACACGAACGGTTTAGAGTTTAGGGTTTAGGGTTTAGGGTTTAGGGTTTGGTGTTTTGGGTTTATTCCATAAACCCAAAACACCAAACCCTAAACCCTAAACCCTAAACCCTAAACCCTAAACTCTAAATCGGGCTAAATTTTACTTCACAAAACATGAAGAAAAAAAAAACGTTCATATTCTTCACGAACAATATTATCTTGAATGTTATTTTTGTCGATCGTTTTCCCGCCTAAATAATAACATTCATCACGAAGTGTCTCTTCTAAATGTTCATATTTTCGTGTGATCTTGATGCCGGAAAAATTTTTTTTAAAAAAAATGAAAAAAAAAATTTGCTTCCCACCCGCTTCCCCCCGATTGGTTACTTCCCCATTGATCCTGCCCCTATATATATATATATATATATATACATATATATATATATATATATATATATATATATATATATATATGCTTCACATATTCATTTTGTATATAAAAATATCAATTTTCGTTATGTTATATCTTAAATTATATATTATATATATTTGTTTGTATATATACTTAAAATGATTAATATCTATGTTTTAGTTGTATTAATATATATCTGTATATTTTTATATGATCAGTATTATATTTAGAATCATTAGTGGGTTATATCTAAGTATTTATATAAAAGTTATTAATATGTTTGATATATTGTATATGAAATATTAATATACTTTTAGTATATGTGGGAAGTATACTTTACATACAACATTTTTATCTGTAAAAAAAATGATATCTTGATAATTATGATCTACTACTAAAAATAATAATAATTTTATTGATAATGATAATACTAATAATAGTAATGATATTGTTAACAATAATACTTAGATTAATAATAATAGTAATAATACTAATAATTTCCTAAATGATACTAATACTTATTTTAGCCTTACCAATTATATTACTTGTAATAATAATACTAATATCTAATAATAATAATACTATTAACAACTATAATAATATTTAGTAATAATAATTATACTAATATTATTGTGTGTTAATTAATAATACTATTAATTATAAGACTACTAATAATGATAATAATCAATTTAATGATAATACTAATGATAATAATTATAACAATAATAATAATAATAATAATAATAATAATAAAAATAATAAATGAAAAATAACTACCTCATAAGCTCGTTTAAAAAAAAATTGCACCCTGCAGGGATTGAACCCGAGACCTCTCATATACCTCAACACCCTCACAACCATTGAACCAAACCATTTTTCCTGAAGTAAACCCAAATGATTTGTTTATAACCTGTTTCATTCTTCTGTTCTATCTTCCTTTTCTTAAAAAAAAATTATCGACCATGAAATCAAAAGCCATTCACACAGTGAGTTACACAATTTTATTTAGGACATGTTTTAAGAACAAAAATCGTTTTTTTGTTGTGAAGAATTCGATTAACAGAAATAATTAAAAAAATATATATAAAAGCTGTATTAGCTTAGTGAAGAACACAAGGAGACTTAAATCCAATTTCAAATTATAGCACGTTTTAGAAAACGATTATAACACGAAACACCTTGCATTTCCTTCCCAGAAACTAATGAAATCATTAATTGATACAGAAACATTGAATTGAGTTCAAATTTTCACGATGAACGCAAACTTTGACTTTTTAATTTAAAACTTTGACTTCGAAATTGAAACTCGATATTAGGAATTGGAGCTTGATAATTTGCAGATAGTTTTAGTAAGGGAATTCTAAAAGGATTGCATTTTTACATTATGAATTTTGATTCGAATTCGAGACTTAGTTAAAAAGAATGAAGAACAGGGCAGGAAACTGATTTTTTTCGTTTCTTTTGCTGGCTATCTCGATCAATTTGAAATAATTAAGATTGAAAAATGTTATTGTTGATGAATGAACTGATCGAACTCCTCTAACTCAATAAACTACTTGATTTTTATAGCCAAAGAAGTTGACAGGGAATTTTAATCAGAGATAAAAAAAAATAATTAAAAAAAATAAAAGAGGAAAAGGACTTCAAACTGAATTTGGATGGTATCGTGGTTTTTAATTCGTGATTGGTACTAGTAATTGGACATAAACAAAACTCTATCTGTAGATTGATATGGATGTGAAACTAATCCTGAGTTTATAAATCATATATTATGTAATTTGTATAAATAAATAATTAAGTATAAAATTAATACTATTAGTAATTACATAAATAATAGTAATAATAATAATATCCATACTTCTAAAATAATAGTTAATAATGATGCTATTAATTTTTATTAAGTTTATTAATAATTATATAATAATGATAATACAAATGATAATAATAATATTAATAAGGATATTATCAATATAACACAACAATGGTATCAAATTTCTTATTTATGTATTTTACATAATAATAATAACACTGATATCTATATTAAATTTCCATTCTAATAATGGTAATGAGAGTAGTAATATTATTAGTAAAGATAACAAGTTAGATGCATTAAATTCCATGTCTATATATCATCTATAATAATATAACTGATACTGATATTAATGAAAGTAATTACAATAACAACTATATTTTAACTTGTTAATAATCTATTATTAATTATGTAATATTTAATATTCATATAATATTATATAATAACTTTTATTGATTAATTATTATTTATAAATTTTATGTATACATATAATAATTATACATGAAATCATACATATAGATATATAGATTCATTTTAATTACAACTTATTTATTTATATCTTAAATTAAATTTTAAATGTTTAAATTATATTTTATTATCTTCTAATTATTATATATACTTTTATTTATATGTATATATATATATATATATATATATATATATATATATACACACATACAATTGTTCGTGAATCGGCGGGAATAGTCAAAGGTTAAATGTATCCATGTAAACAATTCCAAAAATTTTGTGACTCACAATATAGACTTTTGCTCATCATTTCGAAAACATATTAAGAATAAAGTTTAAATTTGATCGGAAATTCCCGGGTCGTCACAAAAATAGCAAATTCTTCCACTTCTTCATTCGTAGAAGACAACAAGAAAAAAAAACATCCATGGTGTTCATGTTAATGGGTTGTGGTCCACTAATCCTTCTGACATAAAAGGTGAAGCACATAATTTCTTCAAGAAGTTGTACACCAAAATGAAGTCGAACAGTTTTGAGCTAAATAGCTGGAATGGTTTCACAATTGAGCAATCGATGGCCCAGAACGTTGAAACAAATTTCACCGAAAAAGAAGTGCTTGAAACAATCAAGAGTTGTGGTAAAAACAAAGCGCCGGGTCCCAATAGTTTCAACCTTCTATTTTATTCGAAATATTAGGATATTATCAAAGATGATCTCATGTGCTCACTCAATTGGTTTTGGGAGTCGGAATCAATTTCCAATGGATGCAATGCTTCATTCATCGCGTTAATCCCCAAGGTAAAAGATCCCCTGAACTTTTTAAATTATCATCCTACTAGCCTAATTAATAGTTATTATAAAATACTTTCTAAAATACTTGCCAATAGAATTAAAAAAATTATTCCGAGGCTAATTGGTGTTGAGCAAACTTTTTTTTAAGCGACAGATACATTCTTGATGGGGTTCTAATTGCTTTAGAAACAATTGACAACTTAAAGCAAAAAAGTTTTATTTTCAAAGCAAATTTCGAAAAAGTTTTTGATTGCATCGATTGGGATTTTTTGTCTAAAATTATGGGATTTATGGGTTTTGGACATAAATGGATTAAGTGGATCCAAGCTTGCCTCGGATCAACTTCAATTTCTATCATTATAAACGGCTCTTCGACCGATCAGTTTTTTCCGGAAAGGAGGGTAAGACAGGGGGACCCACTATCACCATTTTTGTTCATCTTAGCAAGTGAGGGGTTAAATTATGTACTTAACTTGGCAACCAAAGAAAAGTTAATAAATGGAGTTGAGGTCGGGAATGATAAATTAAAAGTGTCACCATTTTCATCATATTCGTTAGTACATACATGTATGTTAACGATGGCTTACCCTCATTTTAATTTCATAAATCATAAACTCATAAATAAATAAGAACACAAAATATTAATTAAATAACTGACAATAACTTTTTGTTCCAATATATTGTATATATAATCAATTGTATATATATTTGCTTTCAATATACAATCTCTTTTAATTTAATATCTCAAAATTGGGCAAACTTAAAGATGCATTTCATCCAAATCCAAATATCCGGGGTTCTTGAAAGAACTGGAGATATTAGTAGAAACACATCAAGTTTTAATATTGAACGAGTGCAGATTAGAAATTTAGTTGTAATGTTTCATGTATACGTTGAGGATTAAATATTTTAAATACTTGTAAATTTCAATGGCGTATGTAGTCCAACGGTTAGGATAATTGCCTTCCAACCAATAGACCCGTGTTCGACTCCCGTCAAACGCATTTTTTCCTTGATAAACTGCAATGTGACATTTTGATTATGTTACGATCAGTCTACTAGCTACTTACACAATATATATATATATATATATATATATATATATATATATATATATATATATATATATATATATATATATAGAGAACTCATAGATTGAACTTCAATCTATATGGAGATTGAGCTTCAATCTATGAAAAAAGAATACAATCTGCATCAAAAAAAATCTGCAAAAAAAAAAAACAGTCAATCTGCACAGAAAAAAGTCAATTTGCAAAAAAAAAAAAACTGCAAAAAAAGTCAATCTGCACAGAAAAAAGTCGATCTGCAAAAAAAAAAACTGCAAAAAAAACCCAGATTGACTCAATCTGCACAAAAAAAACAGAAAAAAAAGTCGATCTGTAAAAAAAACTGCAAAAAAAGTCGATCTGCGTATATATATATATATATATATATATATATATATATATATATATATATATATATATATATATATATATATATATATATATATATATATATATATATAACAACCCTGGATTTTCCACATCTACTTGCTACCGTACTTGACTTTACATGCCCGACTCGTCTTTGTGACACATGAACTTTTTACGAATAATATTTCGGATATTATTTACATTCATGATTAATTTTTATTAATAATTTTTAATTAACTAAGGTTACTAGTTAATTACTTGGGCTTTGTTTATTTAATTGTTACTTACTTACATACTTGGGCTTTATAAGTGTACATGGACTTAGAAGCCCACCCTACACACTTAATGGACTAAGTTAGCCCATCTTTTATGCAAGTATTTCATTTAGACTTGAACTAGATTAATTAGTGAGTGAAAGACTAGTTACAAGTATCATTACAACACTTTCCCATAACAACTTAACTTTATACCATTTTGAGCTAAATACATGCAAATAACTAGTGGACTTTTCCCTCCCCCTTTTGTGTTGAAAACCGTCGGCCTAGATGGGGTAAAGGGGGGTTCCAATTTTTTTTTTTTTTTTGAGTTACTTATTACTTGTATTCTCTTCATTGTTTTACACACACTTACTTGCAACTTCTCATTTTCTCTCATTTGCTCTCTACTTTGTAAGTAACTTGAGCTTTTTCTTCTTCTTTTTTTCTTGTAAAAACCGAAATATATACATATACATCATCATCATTTGCTTGTTTTGATTACTTGTCTTTGATTGTTGCTTACTTACTTGGTTTGTTGTTGTTTACTTACTAGTTGTAAGAATCAAACTATCTAGTTTATTCTTCATATCATCTTGTTATTTCAAGAACAAACAAGAACCTAAACTTTCTAGTTTATGGTTCTACACTTAATGTTTTAAAAGATTTAAAGTTCATGAGTTTATAATCATACTTGTATTCATGTTTGTAAACTTAAGGTTTACTTTCTTAAAGATCAAAGCCTTGGCTTGAATCTTTAAAATATGAACAACCATGAACTTGTTACTTGTAAATTTAAATTATTTCTTCATTTTATACATATTTAAATTCGTGATTCTTGTTGTGAGTGGTCAAGTGTTACTAGTTAATCTTGATCTCATTTTTCTTGAACAAAAGTTAACTTTATAAGTTCAAGAACATGGAAGTATAACTTTCTAGTTATAACTTCATATACTTATGAAAGATCTAAGTTTCTATAGCTTATGGTCTTCTAATTTTGTTGTAAACAAGAGCTTATGAGCTTACATACACTTTACAAGATGAGAATCAAAGTTTCATAACTTATGGTTTCATTAAAGTAAAGATTCAAGTGTTATGACCTAGGATTTAACTTAGTAACTTTAGATCTAGACTTTTGGGTCTTGGATCTTCAAGATCTAACTAAGAACTATGTTCTACAACTTAAGATCTTGATTATTTAGTTTACTTTCAAGTTTGTAGCTTAATATTACTTTTAGAGTCCATGTATGTGTCGGATCTAAGATCTTGATGTAACTTTGGTTCATCAAACTACTTGCAACACTTAAATGAGTTGTGCTACATGTCTTAGACTTACACAAGTGTTATTATGGTCAAATCTTGGTTAAGATGATGCAAACACATCAACGAGTTGTACACTTGAAGCTATATGCATCAAGGATGAGAACCGTGATGAGCATCGAGCACCAAGAACCCACCGGAACACTAAACCTACTGTTTTTCGGGTCTGATCATAATACATGGGCTAATGTAAAGTTGATTTTCAGTTAGCTCTGTTCGAGTAGATAACTTTTCATTTTAAACTCGACTTAATCCGAGTTACGGTCTAGGATCTATGGCCCTCCGAACGTCACTATGTCCTTTTAACGTTGTGCTGAAAATTCTGACCTACTCGCACTTAAACCGTCGCCACGGTCAAAGGAAGACGATTTTGGTTCTGGAATTTTTACAGCAACTAAAGGACTCATATACGGAGCCATGGCCACTGGTCCCACCTCAATTCAGTTTGTATAGAGGCCGTGGCGACTGATCGAAGTCAGCCTTTGTTTTAAACTCTTTTCTAGAATGAAACTTACTTTATACTTTTTGTTTAATGATGAATGATGATGGTACATAAGACCTAATTTACATACTTTTAAACCTTTGGGAACGATTTACTGACTTAGTAACTTTTGACTTAGGTTGAGGACCTTTTGGACAACATATTTGCTTACTTTTCCCGTGTCAACTTTACTACTACTTTTCACTGTGAGTTATAACATCCCTTTTTACTTTAACTATTTTGGGAACTGAGAATACATACGCATTTTACGTTTTACATACTAGTCACGAGTACTTAAACTTTATATATGTGTGGGTTATACAACGGCATAAACTTTCCCCTTAGCTCGGTAACATTTAGTCATCGGTCTTTGAACCAGTGAACGCGAATATAAGATATGGATCCATAGGGTTTGACATCCCCACACAGGCTAGTAGCGCTAGCATTTAACGGGTGTTTAATACTTCGTAAATATATGCACTCGCCAAGTGTACTTTTAGGGGGTGATAAACGTTAAGTTAGTTACCAAGTGCCCACGGTTATACATATACTTTTTATACTGTTTTGATACGCTATTTGTAGCACTGAAATCTCGTGGCCTACCTTACATTACTTTTATACTTAAACTATAGCTCACCAACCTTTGTGTTGACGTTTTTAAGCATGTTTTTCTCAGGTGCTTAAGGTTGCTTGCTTCCGCTGTTGTACTATTCATGCCTTGTAGACACCCGCTGCGCTTGTTAGAGTTGTCACCGCATGAAACGTTTTATTTGCATTCAAACTATGTTACCTTTTGAAACAATGATTTGTAACGACCATTGGGTCACGTACTATTACTAATTGCTTCTGTTCATTGAAGCATACTTTTGTTGTAAGGTATTTGATGTTGGTTAAGACATCACCTTTATTCATGAATGCAAACTTCTTTTGAAACTGCATATAGTATTTGACCTTGTAATGATCCTATTGTTGATGGTCCGTACACGATGGTTTAGTACGGGGCGTCACATTTGGTATCAGAGCATTGGTTGTAGGAAATTAGGTTGCATTAGTGAGTCAAGACCCAATCGAGTAGGATTCACTAATAGACTAATCTACAACTTGCTAGTTTACTTGTTTCTGCGGAATTTGCTGCATGCTGCTGCTTACTTTTACTGCTATATGCCGTATGCTACTACATGACTTCACTACTGCATGCTATTATCTGTTTTCGATTGCATGATACTTGCCGTTATTGCCATGCTACTTACTGTTACACATGATTTAGACTGTCGTAGTTACTTTGCCTAATACGTGCTTGCTTTATGACTTACTGATATGGAAAAAGTTATTTTTCCTTGTTCAGATGTCGGATATTCCACCTGTCATCATTTTGGACAGCGACTCGGACTCATCGGCCACCTCACCTACCGTTGTTGCTGACTCGATCCCGTCATCTACACCTTCCAGTGACTCCGGCGCTTCATCCTCCGAAGCCAGTAGCCATGCACCCGGCCCAGTGATTACCTCAGACGGAGCCGAGGACCCACCGGAGATTCCAGCTCCATTTGCCCCAGGACCTCCGGAGCCACAGCACCATCCCGGTGGTGCTGTGATTTTCGCGGAACTTGGGGAAGGTCCGGTCCGTAATGAGCATAACCATTGGTGCCGACGCCTTCCTGATGGACGTCTCGTGCCGATCGGGCCCGGCAGATACCGACAGATGATGGCCGCCCAAGGAGAGCCACCCGTGCAGCCACCCCCAGCCGATCTAGACGACCCATCATCCGCCGATTCTTCATCCGACGACTCATCCTCTGACGACTCTAGTGACGAGGATTCAGATGAGGACCCTGATGATGCACCTGTACAGCCACCCTCTACCCCGCCGAAGAAGCGGTACCGTTTCGATGGTACCGTCATTCCAGGGATTAATGGAGGTCGACCATTCGTTGACGCTCATGGTCGGCGTCGTAGGGTTACCGCCCGAAAGCGTCTTGTGCCGTATCCTGCTGATCCCTTCAAGCGTAAGCCTTACCGCTTCGCAGCCTCTACTTTTGGAGCTGGACCGTCTGCACCACCAGCTCCACCAGCACCACCCGTACCGACTGCACTGCCTGCCCCACCATCTCCCTCTGTTGAGGAACTGATGGGGGAGGTGGAGATCCTCCGTGCTCGGGTAACTGAGCTCGAGGACCAGATGTCCCACGTAATGGACATCCTACACCCACCATCACCGTAGGACATTTGTAGTAGATTTTATTATGTAATCTCATTTGTAGTTTTATATTTCACTTATGTATTGTACGAACCTATGCAGATGTATTCAACTTATTATTAATGAATGGAACTTTGCGTTATTTAATTCTTGCACGGTGTTCTATTTACGTTATTGTATGATGATTCTGTGGTATTTGTACCTAGTTGCGTTACTTAATTAGCATGTGATGTGTTGATTCCATGTTGGTTACCATATACTGTATTATTACTATTTGAATACTGGATTTTGACTTGAGTCAAAAAAATTTTTTAGAACATCAATGGCCAACCGAAGATCAACACCCACCGCAGCCCAAATCAAGGAAATGATCAATGAACGAGTCGCCGCAGCTTTAGCGGAAATGAACCCCCAAGCTCCACCGCCACCGGTTATCCAGCCCATTCGTAATGGGTGTATATACAAAGAGTTTCAAAGCTGCAAGCCCCACAACTTTAGTGGAACTGAGGGACCGGTTGGTCTCACTAGGTGGTTTGAGAAATTAGAATCTGTGTTCTGAGTTAGTAACTGCTCAGAGGCGAACAAAACCAAGTATGCTTCATGTACGCTGTCAGACGGCGCACTAACTTGGTGGAACACACTGGCACAAGCAAAGGGTATTAATGAGGCGTATGCCACTCCGTGGGAAGAGTTTAAGGGGGCCATGATTGAAGAATATTGCCCTAGGACCGAGATCCAGAAAATGGAGATTGAGTTTATTCAGTTGAAGGTTGTGGGAAACGATCTCGATGGTTACAACCGTAGGTATCTAGAATTAGCCCTGATGTGTCCTACCATGGTTATCCCGGAGTTTAAGCGTATGGAAAGGTATTTGTGGGGACTTCCTAAGTCCATTAAGGGAAATGTCACCTCGTCTAAGCCACCCAATTTCCCGGAAGCAATGCGTATGGCGCATACCTTAATGAACCAAATCATCATCGATGAACCGGAAAAGGCAAAATCCAAAGCGGGTAGTAGTGATAAGCGTAAGTGGGATAACAATAAGGGTAGAGCCTATGATCAAAACCCAGCGCAGCGACCTGAGGGTTTCAAAGGAAACAATAACGGTGGAAACCCCAACCCGAACACTGGCTCAAACCTCAACTACAAGGGTACTCTACCACAGTGCAAGAGGTGCTACAAGCACCATACCGGGTACTGTAACGTTGTTTGTGAAAAATGCAAAAAGACCGGGCATATTGGCAGGGACTGCAAGATCACCACCATGACTGGGAAGCCGAACCCCAATGGACCGAGAAAGTGTTATGAATGCGGACAGACGGGCCACTTCATAAATGAGTGTCCCAACAAGCGAAAGGACGGCGGACCACCGCGTGGACGAGCTTTCAATGTAAATGCAAGGGATGCTCGTGAGAACCCCAACTTGGTCACAGGTATATTCACTATCAACAATCTATTATCTTCTGTTCTGTTTGATACTGGTGCCGATAGAAGTTATGTTTGTAGACACTTTTGCGATAAGATAAATTGGTCGTTAGTTCCTTTAAAGGAGAGTATGCTTGTAGAGGTAGCCAATGGGAAACTTGAGAAAGTTGACCAAATTAGCCGAGGAGCTATTATCAACATAGCTGGTGTGGATTTCGAGATTGACTTAATACCCATTAAATTGGGAAGCTTTGATGTTATTGTTGGTATGGACTGGTTGACCAAGATAAGGGCTGACATTATCTGTGGAGATAAAGCTCTTCGTATACCACACGGAGATGGTGAGCCACTGGTTATTTACGGAGAGAGATGTAGTTCGAAGCTAAATCTCATTAGTTGCATGAAAGCGCAAAAGATCATGAAGAAAGGACGTCTTGCTGTTCTAGCACATGTAAAAACCTTAGAAACTGAGGTGAAGAGCGTGGATGACGTGCGAATTGTGAACGAATTTTCTGATATCTTTCCGGAAGAATTGCCTGGATTACCACCACCGAGAGCAGTGGAGTTTCAGATCGACTTAGTGCCAGGAGCTGTACCTGTAGCTCGCGCACCTTATGGACTCGCACCTTCCGAGATGCAAGAGTTGCAGAGCCAATTACAAGAACTGCTAGACCGTGGATTTATTCAACCAAGTTTCTCGCCTTGGGGCGCACCTGTTTTATTTGTGAAGAATAAGGACGGATCATTCCGCATGTGTATCGACTACCGTGAACTCAATAAATTGACGATCAAGAATCGGTATCCCCTTCCCAGAATTGACGATCTTTTCGATCAGCTACAAGGATCAAGCGTTTACTCTCAGATCGATTTGTGATTCGGTTATCACCAGTTGAGGGTGAAAGAGAGCGACATGATGAAGACTGCATTCAGAACTCGTTATGGTCATTATGAGTTTCTCTTGATGCCATTCGGTTTAACCAACGCACCTGCCGTGTTCATGGATCTCATGAATCGTGTCTGCAAGCCATACCTGGATAAGTTTGTTATCGTCTTCATAGATGATATCCTCATCTACTCCAGGAGTGAAGAAGAGCATGAGCAACATCTTCGATTAGTGCCTGAACTCTTGAGACAAGAGCAACTTTATGCAAAATTCTCCAAGTGTGAATTTTGGTTGAAGGAAGTCCAATTTCTGGGTCATGTTGTGAGCGACTGATGTTATGCGAGGTGTATATGAAATAGTATTATTTTTATAACGAAATACTATTAAATACGATATAATTTTACACAAGATATTTATTTATTTATAGAATAGATATACCTAAACCTTACTACAACACTTATATGCAGTGTACCTAATCGTACAGTAGTGTAGTTTTTAGTAAGTCCGGTTCGTTCCACAGGGAGACTTAGCCAAGTTTAACGGTATATTTTTTAACTTATAATTGTAAAAATACAAAAATATATATAAGTAGTATTATTATTATAAAAGGGGGTTTTTACCGTTTAATGACCGGTTTGTCGATTTTAAAACTTAAGTCGCAGTTAAAACCTAATGTAAAATTTTAAAAATAAATATAACTTAATTTAAAGCGTAAAGTAAATAACGATAATGAAATTGCGATAAATAAAAGTGCGATAAAATAAAATTGCGATAATTAAAGAGTACGATAATTAAAAGTGCAATTAAATACAAAGACAAAAAGTGCGATAATTAAAAGTGCAATTAAATATGAAATATATAAATTATGCTTATTTAAACTTTCGTAATCATGATGTTTGACGTGTTGATTTTTTAGTTTATTCCCATGGGTTAATTGTTCTTTGTCCTGGATTATTCAATATGTCCGTCTGGTTTTTGTCCATAACAGTCCATCAGTCATAAATATAAAGTGCGAGTGTCCTCGTCAAATTATCCTTATATTCGAAGTCAAATATTCCAACTAATTGGGGACTTAAACTGTAACAAGGTCTTAATACTTTGTTTAATAATTACACTAGGATATCGACTACGTGTAACCCAAGGTATTAATACTTTGTTAACAAATACGTCAAGTGTCCTTGTGCATAATTTCACCCCTGTTTTAATAATTCCATAGACTATTAATCCATTCCCGTGTCCGGTTAAATGAACGATTATTCGTACATATAAATATCCCGCCCATCGTGTCCGATCGAGTGTATATGGTTATTTATAGGTAAGTCCAATTGTAAATCTTTATATTAAATTAACAAACTATCATTTAATTAAACAAATATAAAGTCCATTAATAGCCCATAGTCTAATTTCTACAAGTGTCGTTCTTTTGTCCAAACCTCAATTATGGTACAAAGCCCAATTACCCAATTTTAGTATTTAGCCCAACATCACGATTACTTCGGCATTAAATAAGCATAATAATAATTTAACTACGAGACATTAATTTAAAAATAACAATAACCAATACTTACAGTGATTAAAAATAGCGTAGCGTTACACGGACAGAATTTTGACTTACACCCTTACAACATTCGCTAACATACCCTTATTATTAGAATTTAAAATTAAAATTAAAATTAGAATATAAATATATATATATATACGTTTATAGATAGAGAGATGGATAAAAGATGGATATATGATCAACCAAAACTGCGAATTTATAGGCATGTGGCCTCTCACCCACTGCCATGCGATCGCATGGAAAATGTGCTTCCAGGCCATGCGATCGCATGACCACTTTTTCCAGCTCAGAAGACTTTGTTTCTTTGTATGCCGACGGTTTTTATAAATAAATATAATATATAAATAATTATAAGAATTATTTAAATATTATATTATATTTATGTGCATAGTTGACTTGTAATTTTTAGTCCGTTGCGTCGAGCATTGAGAGTTGACTTTGGTCCCGGTTCCGGTTTTTCGAACGTCCTTGCGTACAATTTAATATCTTGTATTTTGCGTTTCGCATCTTGTACTCTTGTAATTTTGAGACGTTTCTTATCAATAATTGGAGCCACTTTGATTGTATTTTATACTTTTGAGCTTTTTGGTCGTTTGCGTCTTCAATTTGTCGAATCTGTCTTTTGTCTTCACCTTTTATTATTTAAACGAATATCACTTGTAAATAGAACAGTTGCAACTAAAAGCTTGTCTTTCTTGAGGGATAATGCTATGAAATATATGTTCGTTTTTAGCATTATCAAATATTCCCACACTTGAGCGTTGCTTGTCCTCAAGCAATATAGTCTTGAAATAAAAACATACTTGAATCACTTCTTTATTCTTCACACTTTGTACATCAGTGATTTCTATACGGCGGTATGAACAATGGTAGTAACGATGTGGTTTACAGTCCCACATGACTATAAAAATTTAGATCCTTAAGGAAATTGGATCTTTATGAAAACATTTGATCTTTTGAAAATTAAATCTAGCTTTTACCCTAGATAAGTTTTCTGAAATAACCCTTCACCGGTGTTTGCAAATTGTTTTTGTGGGTTTGGTGGGTTTCATATTTGAAAATTTTAGCTCAAAATTTGCGGTTTTGTGTCACCCACTTGCTAACCTTGTATTGGGAAAGCAACACGTCCAGTATACTTGTTCCGTATATTACCTTTCGGTAAATTACCGTCCGGTTGTAAAGGAAAGCGTTGAACAAGCAACTGTTAAGGCAATGTCCCCTGACATGCTTTTAATTATGGTCTATAACGTGTCGGATGCAATTACTATCCTTTGTAGGAGCAATAGTAAAGCTCACGCTTATAATTTTTCGGTCTGGCACAAGGTCCTGTCTTCGACCATGCTATACAACCACCGTTCTTACGGTTGACACCCGATTTAGTTCAGGTGACCTAATGAATTCCAGGTGAATTCCCAGGATTTTACGTTCAATGGTAATGAACGCATTGAAAATGGGTTTTTAGAAAACAAATCGGTTTGTAGTTTTGATCAAAATATTTTCTCGTTCAAGCTCGAGTTTAGATATCATCGAATTCCATGAGTTTGTAATTCTCAATCTTTAAAAGTCAATCTCAAGGATTGAGTAATATCAGTCTTAAAAGCTAATTTTTTGATCTTTTAAGGAGATTATCCTTTCAGGGGATCTGATTCATTAGTCTTATCAAGCTAATTTGCACGGTGTCCTCCCCATTTTATGAGACAGATTCTCTCATGGTTAGGATAAGTCTGACCACTTGGCGACCCTGTTTGATGCTGAGGTCCGTGGATTTCCTGCTGATTTTATAGATAACTTTTCTAGATTTTTCATCAACCTACAGCTGATCTGGACGACAACTTCATGACCTAAATCAAGAAGTGCGTGTCTTTTTCGGAAGACTTTACTTCCTTTTAATGATGGAATTGATTCATCGTGTAGATCCATCTTTCTTTCAAATATATTACAGTAAATCGGGTAAAACTGATTAGTTTAGTCCAAGGCAAAAGCATCTTCAGTTATTTGTACAAAAATATGTGATATATGTTTTAAATAACTTGGTAAATTTTTCCCACACTTGGCTTTTATTTTCCTTTCTTTGCCTTTTTATTGTCCTCTATTCCATTTTAAATGAATTCTAACATTTTGGTTTGTTTCTCAATTTATGTCCTTTCCGAGGTAACAATAATTTCGGTGTTAACACCTAGTTTTATCGTTCATAAATATGTATAAACATGATTTTGAGTTCATTTAATTGAAAATTTTGAAAAATTTACTAGAATTGGGTAGTCAGTATATAAGACTAGGGCTGTTCTTTATTATCAGAGAGCACTAGATTCTAATACAGCTACTACGTTACTAGTATTTCTAATGGTAACCAAGTGTATAAGTCAAAAATTTTTAAAATTCCGAAAGAATTTAACCTCTTCCCACACTTAAGATCTTGCAATGCCCTCATTTGCAAGAAATCAGTAACAATTTAAATTATTGAGGGTGATTAGCGTAGAAAAATGATTAAATTTTACCAAAGTTTCCAAACATATTGGCATTTATTTGTTGAATGATAAATGGTGCACATCATTTGTTCATTCCGTCTTGTTGTTACATCACATTTGTTTTTCGTTTTGTCGTCAAAAGTATTATCTTTTGCTGAACTTAATGCCAGTCTTTGAAAATGCGCTGTTTTACCCTGTTGTGTACATGAAATAAAATACATACAATACAAATATAAACATGCATGGTAATTTGAAATGGGACTTAAAATCCCACTTTCAAATCAAATATAAAATATTAGTACAAAATAAAAAATATTAAACAATACATTAATGTATCACAATATCATATGTTTAAACATAAATAAATAAAAATAATAAAAAGATAAAAATCATAGAAATCACCAATAGGAACTATATCAATCTGGATAGGGGTTCCATTTCATGTCGTCTTCTGGGTTCCATGGTTGGTGATAGGTGTACTGGTAGGCCTGGTTAGGATCGTAGAGAGTATATGTGGTCTCATCTCGGGCTGGTGTTGAGGATAGTAAGTGGGTCGGGTCGGAACGTAGTGATCCTGAGGTGACAGCCGGCTCATAATCTGACGCTGATGATAGTCCCATCTATAATGTTGTCGTTGCCTGGAATGCTCGTAATCATTCCGGGCTTGCCACTGCTCCATCCGAAGAAATCTCTCCGCGTTTGTCATATCTACCTCATCTACACGCTGGTAGACATCAGTCATAGCCTCCCGAATGACATCCCTAATGTCATTCGCTTCCTCCATCTCCTCATCTGAGCCTCTCTCTACCTGAGGATGACTACCTTCATAGGGTATTGCCTGGTTGCGTCTACTCTTTAATACCTTAGCACCCGCATAAACCCTCAATCCTAAAAGCTCAACCTGTTCCCTACATTCCAAAAGTGGGCCCCCCTTGGTCCTTATCTACACCTAAATACTCTCCAATGAGAGTAACAAAAATACCTCCTCCTATTATCCCCCCTTCCTGTATTCCTTCCACCATCTTTGACAAATAAAAACCAACACAGTAAGGGATATTAACAAAGCCTCTTGGGTCTCGAATACACTTTAGGTAAAATAAATCATGTAAGGTCAATTTTTCCTTGTTGTGACCTCTCTGTGTAATCGAGTTAGCCAAAAATCTATGAATTATACGAAGCTTGGCTCTGTTAATATTAAGTAGGTATGTGTTCCTGCCCGCCCAAAAACATTATAATCTGACATACGCCTCCAGACGGCGTTTGTGTCAAAATTCCTATCTACCCTTTCACCACGATAAATCAAATTTATACAATCGGGTAGTAGTAATTCAGCGGGCGTATATATCTGCAAAGCCCTGGCCATGTCCAGCATGGACATCCTGTACATCCTACGGCCAAGTATAAACCTAAGAAACCTTCTATCATCTAATCTATCTACATCTACATTTAATGCTATAGTACTCAGCAGCTCAACACACCATTCCTTATATACAGGTCTACGAATAGTGAATAGACGTTCCCAATCGGTAAAAGAAGAACTACCATACCTTTGAATCAGATGCTCCCTAACACGGTCAGCTAGTTGGACCCTTTCCAAAGGATCCCAATCAATTATCCTAGGCACCTCTACATCTTTCGTTACTAATTTGAATTTATTACTTTGATATGCCGGGTAATCTCTCCAGCTTCTGTCAAATCTCAGATTAGGATGCAACGTGTGTTCAGGAATCGTTGGGTATTCTACTGGCGGATGCATCGGAACTACTTTGAATTCATTAGGAAACTGTAGCGGATCATAATAAGGTACATGTTGATCAGGCTGATGTGGATTTTAAATGTTGTGGTTCTTGTTCGGGTTCTGGCTCGTATTGCGGCTCATATTCTGGTTCAGGTTCTTGTTGTGGTTGTCTAGATGATGATGAAGCACCAGCAGTATCGGTTTTCTACAAAACACATTAAACACAAAATTTGTGCATCCAAATATGCATTAGTGTTAGCAAAATAACAACTTAAATTAACCACAATAACATGTTCAATCAAATTTAAACTTATACACAATTTCACATTTTTTACAATTCTACACTTTTTAAAATAAGCACATATGAAAATGTATACAAAGTTCATAAGCATTTAACTCAAATAATATGTCAAAATATCATTACTAACAATTAAACAAGTCTCAAATGGCAATTATATCAAATTAATCAAGTTCATGAATTTTAGACTTAAAAAGTCTACTTTAATCTCCAAAAATCATGTTTAGGATCAATGTTTGGATCATTTAGCTACCTAAACATGTTACACTACTTAATTTAGCAATAATTCATGACAAAAATTGGCCATAACCTGTTTATATCAAAAAGCCACAAATTGCTCAAGAACACAAACCCTAGATTTCTAAAATTTTTGAAGTTTTTGGCTTCAAATCATGTTGAATAGCATCAATCTAGGTTATACATGCATAATATACTAACAATTTAACTCTAATTACACTAGAAATTAACAAAATTGCATTAGGAAAAATATTGGTAATTATCACAAAAACTAGGAAATTTTTAGAGTTTAGGGGTGTAATTTTTACCTTTTTGTTGAAGAATCCGAACCTAGGCATGATTAGAGCAATAAATTTGACGAATTACGGTGAAAAAATGGTGAAATTTGGTGAGGATTTGAGAGAGTTCGTGTGTGTTGTGTGTGTGTTTGTGGGGAGACAGAACAGACCCGCTGGTCTTTTGATTCTGGCCAATTTTTCAGCTCCATGCGATCGCATGGAGTTGAAGTTCAAAACCCATGCGATCGCATGGATCTGGTATTTTTTTTTTATAAAAATCTTATACTTATTAAAACATATAAAATTTTAAAAATTTGTTTCTTTTTAGGATGAGGGCGTTTCGGATCGTTGTCCTAGTCCGTCCCTCGACAAAATTTAAAATTTGTCATTTTTAAGCGCGGTTTTAAAAGCAAAGATTTTTGGGTTTTTTTTTTGTTTTTGGCATACTTTAATTTAATAATATTAAAAATAATGATAATAAAAGTTCTCGTCCCTCCCTCGGGTAAAGCAATTTCGGTTCAACGACCTAGTCTTCAACTTACGACGAATTTTAAAAATCATATTTTTAACTTAACGAAATAAAGTAAATTTTTTTTTTAAATTCACACCAAACTTAAATTTAAAATGCATAAAATTAAAAATTCATATTATTAAATTTAAAAATTCACATTAAACTTAAATTATATTTTTGTTTTTATACATACAAACTTATATTAAAAATATTAATTTTTCAAATATTTACAAATTTAAATATATTGATTTTAAAAAGTTTATAATATTAATTTAATATTTATATATTAATTTTAAAAACAAAGTAAAAATAAAATTAAAAATCTTTTTGGTATTTTACCCCACTTTAATCAATCAAATATTATCAAAAATATACGCCCCTCTTTTCGGTAAAGTAATTTCGGTTCCATAACCTAGTTTAACTCATGACGAATTTTTGAAATATTTTGGGTTGAGTAATTAAAGATATTTATACCTTAAGAATAAACGGTAAATTTCGCAGTGATGTAATAAATTTTTGTATGATATCAATAATTTCGGTCGCAAAACCTAATTTTATTGAATACCAATTTAATACTTTATAGCGAACGATTTAGCGTTTATTATCAAAAGGTTAAAAGCAATAAAAATAAACATAAAAACTGTACATACTTACCTGTGAAATAGAATTCTCAGTGACCTGTTTTAGCCCACTCATAATAATGTAGGACTAATTGGTTTTCCATAGCTACATAGGCGTAACCTCAAGCATTCAACGTTTTTTCTTCGAAACATATGAACGGTCCATCTCTGCATAAAGTAACGAATTCGGTATTGGAATATGTCTGATTCGTCGAACATTTTCCTTCGTGTGACCATTTTTCGCATTTGTGACATCTTTCAAGGTGTCGTGCTCTTCTTTTCACTGCGGATTTTGATTTTCCTTTACCAAACTGTAACTTATTATTTTCGTTCCTGGATTCTTTTCTTACTCCGTCCAATTTACCTCTGATTAATGATACCAATTCACTTGGAAGGGTGTCATTATTACGTTTTGTGATCAAAGCGTGTAGTATTAGACCATGGTTTAGTTCACAGGAAGTCTTCATCTCGTAAAACCTAAATAAAAATAAAAATTCAGAATGGGGGGAGAAGACTAGTTCTTTAGGGTCTGCTAGGGAAAGACCATTCGGATTCCATTCTCGAGAACTACACGAAAACAGAAAATCTAACTATAACAGAAATACATATTACCGTAAAAAGACTTGATTTTCCCCACACTTAGTTAGCTGTGGTGTCGAAATTGTGATTAACTTCATTGTCAACTTCCATTGGACTATCTATGTAATGTTTAACTCTGTGACCATTAACCTTAAATTCAATCCCATTTGAATTTATTAATTCTACTGTTCCGTACGGGAAAACTCTTTTGACTATGAATGGTCCAGACCATCTTGATTTCAATTTTCCAGGAAATAGCTTGAATCGTGAATTGAAAAGAAGAACTCTGTCTCCTTCCTTAAATTCTTTTGAACTTCTGATTCTTTTATCATGCCATTTCTTCGTTCTTTCCTTATAGATTAACGAATTTTCATATGCTTCATGTCTTAATTCTTCTAATTCATTTAGTTGACTTAATCGTAGACGTCCGGCTTCATGTAAATCAAGATTACATGTCTTCAAAGCCCAAAATGCTTTGTGTTCAATTTCTACTGGAAGATGACATGCTTTTCTGTAAACGAGTTTAAAAGGTGTGGTTCCAATTGGAGTTTTGTAGGCTGTTCTAAAAGCCCAGAGTGCATCCTCCAATTTCATGGACCATTCCTTCGGATTTGATCCTACGGTTTTCTCTAGAATACGTTTTAAAGCTCGGTTGGTATTTTCAACTTGTCCACTTGTCTGTGGATGATAAGCAGTGGAGATTTTATGAGTTGCTCCATATCTTTTGAGAACCTTCTCAAGTTGATTGTTACAAAAACGAGTACCCCGATCACTTATTAAAGCTTTCGGTGTTCCAAACCTAGGAAAAAGACGTTTTAAAAAGTTGACTACAACTCGTGCATCGTTAGTTGGGAGAGCTTGTGCTTCCACCCATTTAGATACATAATCAATGGCAACGAGAATGTAGAGATTATTATGAGATTTTGGAAATGGACCCATAAAGTCAATACCCCAAATGTCAAATACTTCACATACTTGAATGACATTTTGTGGTATTTCATCACGTTGACTTATTTTTCCGGCCCTTTGACAAGCATCACAGGATTTGCAATGAAGGTGTGCATCTTTGAAAATTGTAGGCCAATAGAATCCAGCATCGTAAACTTTTCTTGCTGTAAGTTGAGGCCCATAATGCCCTCCTGTTGGTCCTGTGTGACAATGGTTTAAGATTTGACTAGCTTCATCTCCGAATACACATCGGCGTATTATTCTATCGGGACAACTTTTAAACAAATGTGGATCTTCCCAGAAATAGTGTTTTATATCACTAAAGAATTTCTTTCGTTTTTGGTACGATAATCCTTTTTCAAGGAATCCACATACTAAGTAGTTTGCATAGTCTGCAAACCATGGAATTTCATTATAATCTATCTTCAATAGATATTCATCAGGAAAGTTGTCTTGTATGGCCGATTCGTTTAGAACTTCTAATTCAGGATTTTCAAGACGAGAAAGATGATCTGCGGCGAGATTTTCTGCTCCCTTTTTATCTCGGATTTTAATATCGAACTCTTGTAAGAGTAAGATCCAATGGATTAATCTTGGTTTGGCATCTTGTTTTAAAAATAGGTATCTAAGAGCAGAATGGTCAGTATAGACCACCGTTTTAGCTAGAACGAGATATGAACGAAATTTGTCAAAAGCAAAGACAATAGCAAGGAGTTCTTTTTCAGTAGTTGTGTAATTCGTTTGTGCTCCTTGTAACGTCTTACTAGCATAATAAATAGGTTGAAATCGTTTTTCAATCCTTTGTCCTAAAACGGCTCCCATTGCAAAATCACTTGCATCACACATAAGTTCAAACGGTAGATTCCAATTTGGAGTTATCATGGTCGGTGCATTAGTGAGTTTTTCTTTAAGAATATTAAAAGATTTGATACATTCATCTAAAAAGATGAATGAATCATCTTTTTCTAGGAGTTTATTCATAGGAGTGACAATTTTAGAAAAATCTTTTATGAAACGTCGGTAAAAACCGGCATGCCCTAGAAAAATCCTAACTCCTTTAACATTGGTTGGATGTGGAAGTTTAGCATATACATCTACTTTAGCTCTATCCACTTCAATTCCTTCCTTTGAAATTTTATGTCCAAGAACGATGCCTTCTTTAACCATGAAATGGCATTTCTCCCAATTAAGTACTAGATTTGATTGTTCACATCTAATAAGCATTCATTCAAGATTAACTAGACATGATGCAAAAGTATCACCGAAGACTGAAAAGTCATCCATGAAAACTTCCATGCATTTTTCTATCATGTCGTGAAAAATCGCCATCATGCACCTTTGAAAGGTTGCAGGGGCGTTGCAAAGTCCAAATGGCATGCGTTTGTAAGTAAAAGTACCATAAGGGCACGTGAATGTGGTTTTCTCTTGGTCCTCGGGTGCTATTGGAATTTGAAAATATCCGGAAAAATCGTCAAGAAAACAATAGTAACTATTTCCGGCTAATCTTTCCAACATTTTATCAATAAAAGGTAAGGGAAAGTGATCTTTTCTGGTGGCGTCATTTAATTTTCGATAATCAATACAAACACGCCATCCTGTTATAGTCCTAGAAGGAATAAGCTCATTTTTCTCATTTGTGATGACAGTCATGCCACCCTTCTTAGGTACGCATTGAACTGGGCTTACCCATGGGACTATCAGAGATTGGATAAATTAAACCTGCATCAAGCAGTTTAATAATTTCTTTCTTAACAACATCTTGCATATTAGGATTTAGTCTTCTTTGGCGTTGTACATACGTTTTATGACCTTCTTCCATAAGGATTTTATGTGTGCAATACAAAGGACTTATTCCTTTAATGTCATGAATTTTCCATGCAATAACTGGTTTATGAGCTTTTAGCACAGAAATGAGTTGAGATTTTTCATTTTCAGTAAGAGAAGACGATATTATTACAGGTAATTCAGACTCACCATGTAAATAAGCATATTCCAAATGGTTTGGAAGTGGCTTTAATTCTAATGTCGGTGGTTCTTCTATCGATGATTTGTATCGATATCTGTCTTCCTCTTTTAGCATTTGAATTTCTTCTGTTGTTGGTTCATATCCATTAGCCATAAGTGTAGCTAACATTTCAGTTTCATCAATTGGTTCAGTTCCTTCTCCTAAAGAACATTCTCATGTTCCTTGTAATTCTGGAAATTCTTCTAACAATTCTGCATGTGAATCTATAGTTTGAATATAATAACATGTATCATCTACAGATTGCGGTTGTTGCATTGCTCTATCAATCGAAAAGGTAACACTCTCGTCCTCTACTTAGGGTCAGTTTCTTACCAAACACGTCTATTATTGCTTTGGCCGTGTTTAAGAATGGTCTTCCTAATATGAGAGGAACTCGAGAATCTTCTTCCATGTCCAGAATAACAAAATCTACTGGAAATACTAAAGTACTAACTTTAACTAGCATATTCTCCATTATCCCTCTAGGATATTTTACTGATCGATCGGCTAGTTGTATGCTTATTCGTGTTGGTTTCAATTCTCCAAGGTCTAGTTTAGTGTATAGTGAATACGGCATTAGATTTATACTAGCACCTAAGTCTGCCAATGCTTCTATTGAACTAAAACTACCCAGAAAACATGGAATTGTGAAACTTCCTGGATCAGATAGTTTTTCTGGTATCTTATTCAACAGTACTGCAGAACAATTAGCATTCATTGTAATAGCCGAGAGTTCTTCCATTTTCTTTCTATTCGTGATTAGATCTTTCAAGAATTTAGCATATCTAGGCATTCCTGAAATCACATCAATGAAAGGAAGATTTACTTATATCTGTTTAAATATATCCAAGAATTTGGATTGCTCGGCTTCAAGTCTCTCTTTTCTCATTTTACTCGGGTAAGGAAGTGGTGGTTGGTATGGTTTAACATAAGGTTTAGCCTTAACTGTGTTATCTTTATTAACTTTTTCAACTACCGGTTCTGTTTCCTTTTCTTGCTCAGGTTGTGGTTCTTGTGGAGTAGGAATAGTTTCATCAGAAATTACAGGCATTTCAGGTGGTTTAAGTGTAATACCACTTCTTGTGGTAATGACTTTAGCTGTTTCATTTCGGGGGTTAGCATTTATATCACTAGGTAGACTTCCCAGTTTTCTTTCACCTATCAACCTTGCTAGGTTGCTCACTTCTTGTTCCAGATTTTGAATAGAAGCTTATTGAATTCTAAATGCTTGAGCATTTTGTTCATTGATTTGTTTCTGAGATGTGAAAAACTGCGTTTGAGATTCAACCAGCTTTGACATCATATCTTCTAAATTTGGCTTTTTATCATCGGTTTGTGGTGGTTTGTTTTGAAAATTAGGTCTTTGCTGATTGTAAGTATTGTTGGATACTTGTTGATTACTTGGACCTTGTTGGTTGTTGTATGGAACATTTCAGTTATAATTCTGATTTTGATTGTAGATTGGTCTTGGCGGTTGATAATTATTCTGATAATTATTTCCAGGCCTTTGGTTTATGTATGAAACATTCTCTCGTTGTTCCATTGTTAGTTCAATACTGAGACAATCTTTTGTCAAATGTGGTCCTCCACACTGCTCACAACTAATTCGTATTGAGTGAATATCCTTAGTCATCTTTTCCATTCGTCTCTCGACAGCATCTATCTTTGCAGAAATGGAATCTAAGTCATGGCTAGAATCGGCTCTAGCTGCTTTAGATGATCTAACAATATCTTTTTCTTGATGCCACTCATGTGAGTGGGAAGCAGTGTTATCAATAATTTTGTAAGCGTCAGTTGCTGTTTTCTTCATAATGGAACCACCAGCTGCTATATCGATGTCTTTCCTTGTAGTGATGTCGCATCCTTGGTAGAATATTTGTACTATTTGACAGGTGTCTAAACCATGTTGCGGACATCCTCTTAATAACTTTCCAAATCTTGTCCACGCCTCATATAGAGTTTCATTTGGCTTTTGTGTGAATGTAACTATTTCTCCTTGAAGTCTTACGGCTTTAGATGCCGGAAAGAATTGTTTAAGAAATTTTTCAACTAAAACAACCCATGTATCAATCGCCCCTTCAGGTAACGATTCTAACCAATCTTTGGCTTCTCCCTTTAAAGTCCAGGGAAATAACATGAGATATATCTGTTCATCCTCCACTTCTCGGATTTTAAATAGTGTGCAGATCCTATTAAAGGTACGAAGATGTTCATTTGGATCTTCCTTCGGCGCACCACTAAATTGGCATTGATTTGTTACCATGTGTAGGATTTTTCCTTTGATTTCATAATCTGGTGCATTAATGTCAGGTTGAGTAATTGCGTGACCTTGGCCAGTACGTTTAGCTCTCATTCGGTCTTCCGTACTTAGAGGTTCCAGATTTTTCATGATTGAATTTGTTGAATCTGAATCACTAGAGGATTCTGATTTAATAGGTTGTTCCTCGACAATCTCCGTTTGAATGATTGGTGGTTCCGGAGGAAAGATTAGTGGTTCAGGATCTATGAATTGTCCCTGAATATTCTCCGGATTCTCAATTGTGAGGTCGGGTTCAAAAAATGGATTATCGGAAATTTGAATTGGAGTACTTGGTCGACTTGATGACGATTCTAAAGAAAAATCAACGGCGACAATATTTGCTAGATGTCTTGATCGAGTTACAGGTGGTGAACGTACAAAAGGTGGTGAACGTTTTGCTCGGTGCATTTACTGAATATCCTATTAGTTATAAAAATAAGAAAAATTATATAAGTTATCAAATTAATAGACTTTTCTGATTTTGCCCACGTTTCGAATAGCCAAAAGATGCAGCAGAGGGGCAGGATTCGTTTGGTCTCAATATAATTGAGTACTGTTTGGCTCCAATAACCCGGTCCACGTACAAATCCAACTATTACTACGAACCAGAAAATTTTGATGTCTATCAATTTAACTACTTAAAATAATTTTTCGTTTTGAAATTTTAGAGAAGAAATAGAAAAAAAAAATTCTATGTCCTATAAACTAGAGCGTCGAGAAATAAGAAAGAAAAAGAGTGCGTAGAAAAACGTCAAAAAATAAATGTCGAAAAATAATAGGCGTTGAAAAATAAAAATAAGAAAATAGCGCGTCGAAACTTAAAAGTCTAAAAACTAAAAATTACAAGTTGCGTCTAAAGGATTTAAAGCTTAAAAGGAATACTATATCCAAAATGGCAATAACTTAAAAAGTACTAAAATATTAAAAACGGCGTCGCAAAATTCTAAAGCACCTAAATCTTAGTCTAAAGAAAAAGCACTTAAGGGATTTTACGGCAAAGCCTAAAAATTTAGAAATAAAAATAACTATGGCAAAATACTAAGTTTAAAACTAAGTACGAGCAAAAAATACAAATATTACGCTAAAACGAATAAAAAGATACAAAATATAAAAATAAACTTAAAGTTATAAAAAGTACAATTTTATAGAAATATTATTTATTTTATAAAACTATTAATTTTATAATTTATTAAAACTTATTAAACTTAAAATACAAATTAAATAAAAACTAAACTAAATAATTAAATAACCTAAACCCTAATTAGGGTTATAATTAATTATAATTAATAATAATACTCCGTAATGATTGCTGTTGGAGTCAACTGTGGCGTGTCAGAGACCCTCATGCTATCGCATGAAAATTTGCCTTCGGGCTCATGCGATCGCATGGGCTAGGGTTTCGGGCCAGAGAGTGGGCTGCTACAGTACCGGGCCTCGAGTTTTTATTATTATTATTTTTTTTTATATATATAGCGTTTCGCTTCCGACGTTTGACTTTCCCCGGCAGCGGCTCCAAAAATACTTGATGTTATGCGAGGTGTATATGAAATAGTATTATTTTTATAACGAAATACTATTAAATACGATATAATTTTACACAAGATATTTATTTATTTATAGAATGGATATACCTAAACCTTGCTACAACACTTATAGGCAGTGTACCTAATCGTACAGTAGTGTAGTTTTTAGTAAGTCCTGTTCGTTCCACAGGGAGACTTAGCCAAGTTTAACGCTATATTTTTTAATTTGTAATTGTAAAAATACAAAAATATATATAAGTAGTATTATTATTATTATTATAAAAGAGGTTTTTATCGTTTAATGGCCGGTTTGTCGATTTTAAAACTTAAGTCGCAGTTAAAACCTAATGTAAAATTTTAAAAATAAATATAACTTAATTTAAAGCGTAAAGTAAATAACGATAATGAAATTGCGATAAATAAAAGTGCGATAAAATAAAATTGCGATAATTAAAGAGTACGATAATTAAAAGTGCAATTAAATACAAAGACAAAAAGTGCGATAATTAAAAGTGCAATTAAATATGAAATATATAAATTATGCTTATTTAAACTTCCGTAATCATGATGTTTGACGTGTTGATTTTTAGTTTATTCCCATGGGTTAATTGTTCTTTGTCCTGGATTATTCAATATGTCTGTCTGGTTTTTGTCCATATCAGTCCATCAGTCATAAATATAAAGTGCGAGTGTCCTCGTCAAATTATCCTTATATTCGAAGTCAAATATTTCAACTAATTGGGGACTTAAACTTTAACAAGGTCTTAATAGTTTGTTTAATAATTACACCAGGATATCGACTGCGTGTAACCCAAGGTTTTAATACTTTGTTAACAATTACGCCAAGTGTCCTTGTACATAATTTCACCCCTGTTTTAATAATTCCATAGACTATTAATCCATTCCCGTGTCCGATTAAATGAACGATTATTCTTACATATAAATATCCCGCCCATCGTATCTGATCGAGTGTATATGGTTATTTATAGGTACGTCCAATTGTAAATCTTTATATTAAATTAACAAACTATCATTTAATTAAACAAATATAAAGTCCATTAATAGCCCATAGTCTAATTTCCACAAGTGTCGTTCTTTTGTCCAAACCCCAATTATGGTACAAAGCCCAATTACCCAATTTTAGTATTTAGCCCAACATCACGATTACTTCGGCATTAAATAAGCATACTAATAACTTAGCTACAAGACATTAATTTAAAAATAACAATAACCAATACTTACAGTGATTAAAAATAGCGTAGCGTTACACAGACAGAATTTCGACTTACACCCTTACAACATTCGCTAACATACCCTTATTATTAGAATTTAAAATTAAAATTAAATTAATAAATATATATATATATATATATATATATATATATATATATATATATATATATATATATATATATATAGATGGATAAAAGATGGATATATGATCAACCAAAACTGCGAATTTATAGGCATGTGGCCTCTCACCTACTGCCATGCGATCGCATGGAAAATGTGCTTCCAGGCCATGCGATCGCATGACCACTTTTTCCAGCTCACAAGACTTTGTTTCTTTGTATGCCGACGGTTTTTATAAATAAATATAATATATAAATAATTATAAGAATTATTTAAATATTATATTATATTTATGTGCATAGTTGACTTGTAATTTTTAGTCCGTTGCGTCGAGCATTGAGAGTTGGCTTTGGTCCCGGTTTCGGTTTTTCGAACGTCCTTGCGTACAATTTAATATCTTGTATTTTGCGTTTTGCATCTTGTACTCTTGTAATTTTGAGATGTTTCTTATCAATAATTGGAACCACTTTGATTGTATTTTATACTTTTGAGCTTTTTGGTCGTTTGCGTCTTCAATTTGTCGAATCTGTCTTTTGTCTTCACCTTTTATTATTTAAACGAATATCACTTGTAAATAGAACAGTTGCAACTAAAAGCTTGTCTTTCTTGAGGGATAATGCTATGAAATATATGTTCGTTTTTAGCATTATCAGCGACCAGGGTATCAAAGTTGATCCCGCAAAGATTGAAGCTATCAGCATGTGGGAGACCCCCACTACCCTGAGTCATATCTGCCAATTTTTAGGCCTCGCCGGTTACTACCGAAGATTTATTGAAGGTTTCTCTCTGATTGCGCGTCCTTTGACCGCGCTGAATCACAAAGGGAAGAAGTTCATTTGGGAACCCGAACAGGAATCATCATTTCAAACCTTGAAGAAGAAGTTAACCACCGCACCTATCTTATCACTTCCTGAAGGTAGTGACAATTTCGTCGTTTATTGCGATGCTTCGAAAAGTGGTTTTGGATGTGTACTAATGCAACACACAAAGGTTATCGCCTACGCCTCCCGTTAAATGAAGATCCATGAGCGAAACTACACTACCCATGATCTCGAACTTGGAGCCATTGTCTTTGCATTAAAGCTGTGGAGACACTATCTTTATGGAACAAAGAGCACTATTTTCACCGACGACAAAAGTCTCAGCACATCTTTGATCAGAAGCAACTAAATATGAGACAGCGTCGATGGATCGAGACGCTGAATGACTATGATTGTGAACTTCATTATCATCCTGGCAAGGCCAATGTTGTAGCTGACGCTTTGAGCCGAAAGGAGAGGATGGCACTTCTTCGTGTTCGGGCACTGAACATCACCATTCATTCGAACCTCAATAGCCAGATCCGAGCAGCCCAAGATGAGGCTCTCAAGGAGGAGAATATATCTCATGAATACTTGAACATTCTCGTTTCTCGATTCGAAGTTAAGGAGACTGGACTTCGATGCTATGCCGGAAGAATTTGGGCACCCTGTTATGGAGATCTACAGAACCTTATACTAGATGAAGCCCATAAGATAGATATTCGATTCACCCAGGAGCTGGTAAAATGTACCACGATCTCAAAGAATAGTATTGGTGGCCCAATCTTAAGAAGGACGTTGCAACTTATGTTGGTAAGTGTTTGACTTGCTCGAAAGTTAAGACCGAACATCAGAGGCTTTCTGGGTTACTTCAACAACCGGAAATCCCACAATGGAAGTGGAAAAGGATAACGATGGACTTCATTACTAAACTACTAAAAACGGTGGGCGGATACGATACCATTTGAGTTATCGTTGACCGTCTTACCAAATCTGCACACTTCTTAGCCATGAAGGAACTGATACGATGGAGAGACTCGCTCAATTATAAATCAAAGAGGTTATATCTCGTCATGGTGTACCTTTATCGATCATCTCAGATCGCGATCCCCGTTTTGCTTCCAGATTTTGGCGTTCTTTGCAAGAAGCCTTGGGAACCCGTCTCGACATGAGTACTGCGTATCACCCACAGACCGACGGACAAAGCGAACGCACGATTCAGACTTTGGAGGACATGTTGCGTGCATGTGTCATTGATTTTGGAAAGGCCTGGGAAAGACATTTGCCGCTAGCCAAATTCTCTTACAACGACAATTATCATTCGAGTATTAATGCCACACCTTTTGAAGCGTTGTATGGACGCAAGTGCCGATTTCCTATTTGTTGGGCCGATATAGGGGAAACGCAAATCACCGGACCCGAGATAGTCCATGATGTAGTGACCCGAACTTTTCCATGTTTTTATATATTAAATGAAATTGATATTTACATGATTAAATGTTTCCAACATGTTAAGCAATCAAACTTGTTAAGACTTGATTAATTGAAATAGGTTTCATATAGACAATTGACCACCCAAGTTGACCGGCGATTCACGAACGTTAAAACTTGTAAAAACTATATGATGACATATGTAGTGACCCGAACTTTTCCATGTTTATATATATATTAAATGAAATTGTTATTTACATGATTAAGTGTTTCCAACATATTAAGCAATCAAACTTGTTAAGACTTGATTAATCGAAATAGGTTTCATATAGACAATTGACCACCCAAGTTGACCGGTGATTCACGAACGTTAAAACTTGTAAAAACTATATGATGACATATATATGGTTATATATATAATTAACATGATATTATGATATGTAAACATATCATTAAGTATATTAATAATGAACTACATATGTAAAAACAAGACTACTAACTTAATGATTTTGAAACGAGACATATATGTAACGATTATCGTTGTAACGACATTTAATGTATATATATCATATTAAGAGATATTCGTACATCATAATATCATGATAATATAATAATTTAAAATCTCATTTGATATTATAAACATTAGGTAAACAACATTTAACAAGATCGTTAACCTAAAGGTTTCAAAACAACACTTACATGTAACGACTAACGATGACTTAACGACTCAGTTAAAATGTATATACATGTAGTGTTTTAATATGTATTCATAAACTTTTGAAATACTTCAAGACACTTATCAAAATACTTCTACTTAACAAAAATGCTTACAATTACATCCTCGTTCAGTTTCATCAACAATTCTACTCGTATGCACCCGTATTCGTACTCGTACAATACACAACTTTTAGATGTATATACTATTGGTATATACACGCCAATGATCAGCTCTTAGAAGCCCATGTGAGTCACCTAACATATGTAGGAATCATCATTTGGCAACTAGCATGAAATATCTCATAAAATTACAAAAATATGAGTAATCATTCATGACTTATTTACATTAAAACAAAATTACATATCCTTTATATCTAATCCATACACCAACGACCAAAAACACCTACAAACACTATCATTCTTAAATTTTCTTCATCTAATTGATCTCTCTCAAGTTCTATCTTCAAGTTCTAAGTGTTCTTCATAAATTCTACAAGTTCTAGTTTCATAAAATCAAGAATACTTCCAAGTTTGCTAGCTTACTTCCAATCTTGTAGAGTGATCATCCAACCTCAAGAAATCTTTTTTATTTACAGTAATATATATTTCTAATACAAGGTAATACTCATATTCAAACTTTGATTCAATTTTTATAACTATAACAATCTTATTTCGAGTGAAAATCTTACTTGAACTGTTTTCGTGTCATGATTCTACTTCAAGAACTTTCAAGCCATCCAAGGATCCTTTGAAGCTAGATCCATTTTTCTCATTTCCAGTAGCTTTATCCAGAAAACTTGAGGTAGTAATGATGTTCATAACATCATTCAATTCATACATATAAAGCTATCTTATTCGAAGGTTTAAACTTGTAATCACTAGAACATAGTTTAGTTAATTCTAAACTTGTTCACAAACAAAAGTTAATCCTTCTAACTTGACTTTTAAAATCAACTAAATACATATTCTATATCTATATGATATGCTAACTTAATGATTTAAAACCTGGAAACACGAAAAACACCGTAAAACCGGATTTACGCCGTCGTAGTAACACCGCGGGCTGTTTTGGGTTAGTTAATTAAAAACTATGATAAACTTTGATTTAAAAGTTGTTCTTCTGGGAAAATTATTTTTCTTATGAACATGAAACTATATCCAAAAATCATGGTTAAACTCAAAGTGGAAGTATGTTTTCTAAAATGGTCATCTAGACGTCGTTCTTTCGACTGAAATGACTACCTTTACAAAAATGACTTGTAACTTATATTTCTGACTATAAACCTATAATTTTTCTGTTAAGATTCATAAAATAGAGTTCAATATGAAACATAGCAATTTGATTCACTCAAAACGGATTTAAAATGAAGAAGTTATGGGTAAAACAAGATTGGATAATTTTTCTTGTTGTAGCAACGTGAAAATTGGTAACAAATCTATATTAATCATATCCTAGCTAACTTATATTATATTATACATGTATTCTAATATATTATGTAATCTTGGGATACCATAGACACGTATGCAAATGTTTTGACATATCACATCGACCCATGTGTATATATTATTTGGAACAACCATAGACACTCTATATATGCAGTAATGTGGGAGTTAGCTATATAGGGTTGAGGTTGATTCCAAAAATATATATACTTTGATTTGTGATCTAGCCTGAGACGTGTATACACTGAGTCGTGGATTGATTCAAGATAATATATATCAATTTTTTTCTGTACATCTAACGTTGGACAACTAGTTGTAGATTACTAACGAGGACAACTGACTTAATAAACTTAAAACATCAAAATGTATTAAAAGTGTTGTAAATATATTTTGAATATACTTTGATATATATGTACATATTTGTTATAGGTTCGTGAATCGACCAGTGACCAAGTCTTACTTCCCGACGAAGTAAAAATCTGTGAAAGTGAGTTATAGTCCCACTTTTAAAATCTAATATTTTTGGGATGAGAATACATGCAGGTTTTATAAATGATTTACAAAATAGACACAAGTACGTGAAACTACATTCTATGGTTGAATTATCGAAATCGAATATGCCCATTTTTATTAAGTCTGGTAATCTAAGAATTAGGGAACATACACCCTAATTGACGCGAATCCTAAAGATAGATCTATTGGGCCTAACAAACCCCATCCAAAGTACCGGATGCTTTAGTATTTTGAAATTTATATCATATCCGAAGGGTGTCCCGGAATGATGGGGATATTCTTATATATGCATCTTGTTAATGTCGGTTACCAGGTGTTCACCATATGAATGATTTTTATCTCTATGTATGGGATGTATATTGAAATATGAAATCTTGTGGTCTATTGTTACGATTTGATATATATAGGTTAAACCTATAACTCACCAACATTTTTGTTGACGTTTAAAGCATGTTTATTCTCAGGTGAATATTAAGAGCTTCCGCTGTTGCATACTAATGTTTGTATGATATTATGTAAAAACTGCATTCAAGAAACATATGTCGATGTAATATATTTCTATTGTAAACCATTATGTAATGGTCGTGTGTAAACAGTATATTTTAGATTATCATTATTTGATAATCTACGTAATGCCTTTGAAACCTTTATTGATAAAACAAAGGTTATGGTTGTTTTAAAAATGAATGCAGTCTTTGAAAAACGTCTCATATAGAGGTCAAAACCTCGCAACGAAATCAATTAATATGGAACGTTTATAATCAATATGAACGGGATATTTCAGTTGGTATCCGAGCGTTGGTCTTAGAGAACCAGAATTTTGCATTAGTGTGTCTTATCGAGTTTGTTAGGATGCATTAGTGAGTCTGGACTTCCACCGTGTTTACTTGAAAAATGATTGCTTAACAAATTTTGTTGAAAACTATATATTTTTAACATGTGAATATTATGTGATATATTAATCTCTTAACGTGTTTGATATTATGTGATAGATGTATACCTCTAGAACAAGTCTCATTGACTCACCTAATAATAATGAAGAGTCAAGTGTAAATTGGAATGATTCGTGGACTGATTCACAAGTTCCCGAAGAGGAACCGGAAGAAGAGTCGGAACCGGAAGAAGAATCGGAACCGGAAGAAGAATCGGAACCGGAAGAAGAAATAGAACCAGTGGGGGAAATAATAAAACGGTTAAGTAGAAGAAAATCCTCAACCAACCGACCAAAGTTAATTATGGTCAATGGTGTTTCCGCCAAGGAAGTAAAGTATTGGGAGGATTACCAATTCTCCGATGAATCGGATCCCGACAAGGATTCCGGTGATGTTATAGAAATTACCCCAACACAATTTAATAAGGCAAAAGAGAACAATAAGAGAAAGGGCATAAAAATAGAGAAATTTGATTTCAAACATGATGAACTTTATATGTATCGTCAACACCCGTATTTCTTAAGTTGTGACAATAACCCGGGAACCTCTAAACCACCAGGTTTTTCTAAACCAATGTGGAAAACGACAGCTCGTATTAGGGGAACATCATATATCCCTAGAAACTTGGCAAAACGAACCAAAACTGAAGAAGAAGAAACGAGCGAGTCGGAATAAGATAGTTGTATTCGTGTGGTGTAATATATGTAATATAGTGTGCTTATGCTTTATGATATATGTAAAAATTGCTTGTATTAATAAGTATTTTTTTATGAATCTAACTCTTGTCTATTTTACAGTATAAAAACACAAAATGGATAGACAAACCAATATTTTAAGAGACCTACCCGGAGACATGATTGATGAAATCTTGTCTAGAGTCGGTCAGAATTCCTCGGCACAACTATTTAAGGCGAGATCATTCGAAGAACGTTCCAAGAATGCCTTGATTTATAAAAGGCTTTCGTTCGAAAGATGGGGGATATAACATTGGGAAATCCATAAGTTACGATGTGTTTACTTTGACGCATATATTGCGGGGAACCCAAATGCTATTTTACGCAACGGGTTAAGAAATTATTTTGACTCAATATATCCGAATATAGGACTTCGTGATTTAGAAAAAGCGGCTAACATGCAACATAAAGAAGCATGTTATGCTTACGGGTTAGTAATGTTCGCTTCCCACCAAAGTGAGAACAAGAACATCGGGCTACAACTATTAAACAAAACGTTCCCACAAGTGACGGAGTCGGTAATTGGGGTAAGAAATGAGGTTTTTAGGTTATTACGAGACTGTTGGTCATTACCTAACCTTCATCCTTTTGACGATGTTACAACACATTGTCTTACTATCGGTCACAGTGGTTATGTTCCACAAAACCAAGGATGGGAAGTGGTATTAGTAAAACCAGAACGCATGACTTGTTTCTGGACGTATGAATTACGTGTCTTTATTGCCTTTGCTAAACGCCTTATTTATTAACTAGAATTATCTTCGCAACTACTTTGTATCAAAGTTTTATGTGCTATATTTCATGCTGTATGTAAAAAAAGCGGTATTGTAAGTTTGCAAGTTATTGTATAAAGGTTTGAATATGATATTTTTTTTTTTGTGTGATTAGTTTTTCATATAGAATTGTAGTAGTTGAAATGGTATGTTAGCTACTAAGTATGAACTTAACGGGTAGGTACTACCCGAATTAAAGAGTATAAAACGCTAATATGAAGAAAGAGCTTTTATAAATAAGTTCATATTACGCTACGAAATACTATTGACTACTCTTGATATTCTATATGATTAACTCATTTCATTTGACTATTTTGAAGGAAATGGCACCGACTACTCGACACACCTTGAATATGAACGAAGAGGAATTTCGTGCCTTTCTTGCTTCAAACATAGCCGCAGTACAGGCTGCGCTACATACCAACAATAACCTTGGATCTAGCAGTATAGGAAATCGTGTAGGATGCACCTACAAAGAATTCACTGCCTGCAAACCTTTGGAATTTGATGGAACCGAAGGACCGATCGGATTGAAACGGTGGACCGAGAAGGTCGAATCGGTGTTTGCCATAAGTAAGTGTACTGAAGAGGACAAAGTGAAGTACGCTACGCATACCTTCACAGGTTCTGCGTTAACATGGTGGAATACCTATCTAGATCAAGTGGGACAAGATGATGCTTACGCACTACCATGGTCAGCATTCAAGCACTTGATGAACGAGAAGTACCGTCCCAGAACTGAGGTCAATAAGCTCAAGATAGAACTTAGAGGGTTACGAACCCAAGGATTTGATATTACCATGTACGAAAGACGATTCACAGAATTATTCCTATTGTGTCCGGGAGTGTTCGAAGATGAGGAAGAGAAGATCGACACGTTTGTGAAAGGATTACCGAAAAGAATCCAAGAAGATATAAGTTCACACGAGCCCGCCTCCATACAACAGGCATGTAGAATGGCTCACAAACTAGTGAACCAGATTGAAGAAAGAATTAAAGAACAGACTGCTGAAGAGGTCAATGTGAAGCAAGTCAAAAGAAAGTGGGAGGAAAACGGTGATAAGAATCACCAATACAACAACAACAGCAATTACAACAATAATCGCAACAACTATCCCAACAATCGCAACTACAACAAACGGCCCAACAACAACAACAACAACAACAACAACAACAACAACAACAACAACAACAACAACAACAACAACAACAACAACAACAACAACAACAACAACAACAACAACAGCAACAGCAACAGCAACTACAACAACAACAACAACAGCAACTACAACAATCATCCCAACAACAATAATAACCGCAACAACAACAACAATCAGAAGCAGCTATGCCAAAGGTGTGAAAAGTATCACTCGGGGTTCTGCACCAAATTTTGCAACAAGTGTAAAAGAAATGGTCATAGCGCGGCGAAGTGTGAGGTCTACGGACCAGGGGTTAACAGAACGAAAGGAACAAATGGTGTCGGAACGAGTAATGGCGGAGCAAGTAGTGTCGGAGCAAGTTATGCCAATGTAGTTTGTTATAAATGTGGAAAACCGGGCCACATTATAAGAAATTGCCCGAACCAGGAGAACACGAATGGACAAGGCCGCGGAGGAGTTTTCAATATTAATGCGGCAGAGGCACAGGAAGACCCGGAGCTTGTTACGGGTAGGTTTCTTATTGACAATATATCTGCTTACATTTTATTTGATTCGGGTGCGGATAGAAGCTATATGAGTAGAGATTTTTGTGCTAAATTAAGTTGTCCATTGAAGCCTTTGGATAGTAAATTTTTACTCGAATTAGCAAATGGTAAATTAATTTCAGCAGATAATATATGTCAGAATCGAGAAATTAAACTGGTTAGCGAAACATTTAAGATTGACAAGATACCAGTAGAGTTAGGGAGTTTTGATGTGATAATCGGTATGGACTGGTTGAAAGAAGTGAAAGCAGAGATTGTTTGTTACAAAAATGCAGTTCGCATTATACGAGAAAAAGGAAAACCCTTAATGGTGTACGGAGAAAAGGGCAACACAAAGCTACATCTTATTAGTAATTTGAAGGCACAAAAACTAATAAGAAAAGGTTGCTATGCTGTTCTAGCACACGTTGAGAAAGTACAAACTGAAGAAAAGAGCATCAATGATGTTCCCGTCGCAAAAGAATTTCCCGATGTATTTCCGAAAGAATTACCGGGATTACCCCCACATCGATCTATTGAATTTCAAATAGATCTAGTACCAGGAGCTGCAAAAATAGCTCGTGCTCCTTACAGACTCACACCCAGCGAGATGAAAGAACTGCAAAGCCAATTACAAGAACTTTTAGAGCGTGGTTTCATTCGACCAAGTACATCACCGTGGGGAGCTCCTGTTTTGTTTGTCAAGAAGAAAGATGGTACATTCAGGTTGTGTATCGACTACCTAGAGTTGAACAAACTTGCCATCAAGAACCGCTACCCACTACCGAGAATCGACGACTTATTTGATCAACTACAAGGCTCGTCTGTTTATTCAAAGATTGACTTACGTTCCGGGTATCATCAAATGCGGGTGAAAGAAGATGATATTCCAAAGACTACTTTCAGAACACGTTACAGTCATTACGAGTTTATGGTCATGCCGTTTGGTTTAACTAATGCACCAGCTGTGTTCAAGGACCTTATGAACCGAGTGTGTGGACCATACCTTGACAAGTTTGTCATTGTTTTCATTGATGACATACTTATTTACTCAAAGAATGACCAAGAACACGGTGAACATTTGAGAAAGGTGTTAGAAGTATTGAGGAAGGAAGAATTGTACGCTAAGTTTTCAAAGTGTGCATTTTGGTTGGAAGAAGTTCAATTCCTCGGTCACATAGTGAACAAAGAAGGTATTAAGGTGGATCAGGCAAAGATAGAAACTGTTGAAAAGTGGGAAACCCCGAAAACTCCGAAACACATACGCCAGTTTTTAGGACTAGCTGGTTACTGCAGTAGGTTCATCCAAGACTTTTCCAGAATAGCAAAACCCTTGACTGCATTAACGCATAAAGGAAAGAAATTTGAATGGAATGATGAACAAGAGAAAGCGTTTCAGTTATTGAAGAAAAAGCTAACTACGACACCTATATTGTCATTGCCTGAAGGGAATGATGATTTTGTGATTTATTGTGACGCATCAAATCAAGGTCTCGGTTGTGTATTAATGCAACGAACGAAGGTGATTGCTTATGCGTCTAGACAATTGAAGATTCACGAACAAAATTATACGACGCATGATTTAGAATTAGGCGCGGTTGTTTTTGCATTAAAGACTTGGAGGCACTACTTATATGGGGTCAAAAGTATTATATATACCGACCACAAAAGTCTTCAACACATATTTAATCAGAAACAACTGAATATGAGGTAGCGTAGGTGGATTGAATTGTTGAATGATTACGACTTTGAGATTTGTTACCACCCGGGGAAGGCAAATGTGGTAGCCGATGCCTTGAGCAGGAAGGACAGAGAACCCATTCAAGTAAAATCTATGAATATAATGATTCACAATAACCTTACTACTCAAATAAAGGAGGCGCAACAAGGAGTTTTAAAAGAAGGAAATTTAAAGGATGAAATACCCAAAGGATCGGAGAAGCATCTTAATATTCGGGAAAACGGAACCCGGTATAGGGCTGAAAGGATTTGGGTACCAAAATTTGGAGATATGAGAGAAATGGTACTTAGAGAAGCTCATAAAACCAGATACTCAATACATCTTGGAACGGGGAAGATGTACAAGGATCTCAAGAAACATTTTTGGTGGCTGGGTATGAAAGCCAATGTTGCTAAATACGTAGGAGAATGTTTGACGTGTTCTAAGGTCAAAGCTGAGCATCAGAAACCATCAGGTCTACTTCAACAACCCAAAATCCTGAAATGGAAATGGGAAAACATTACCATGGATTTCATCACTAAATTGCCAAGGACTGCAAGTGGTTTTGATACAATTTGGGTAATAGTTGATCGTCTCACCAAATCAGCACACTTCCTGCCAATAAGAGAAGACGACAAGATGGAGAAGTTAGCACGACTGTATTTGAAGGAAGTCGTCTCCAGACATGGAATACCAATCTCAATTATCTCTGATAGGGATGGAAGATTTATTTCAAGATTCTGGCAGACATTACAGCAAATATTAGGAACTCGTCTAGACATGAGTACTGCCTATCATCCACAAACTGATGGGCAGTGCGAAAGGACAATACAAACACTTGAAGACATGCTACGAGAATGTGTTATTGATTTCGGAAACAGTTGAGATCGACATCTACCATTAGCAGAATTTTCCTACAACAACAGCTACCATTCAAGCATTGAGATGGCGCCGTTTGAAGCACTTTATGGTAGAAAGTGCAGGTCTCCGATTTGTTGGAGTGAAGTGGGGGATAGACAGATTACGGGTCCGGAGATAATACAAGAAACTACCGAGAAGATCATCCAAATTCAACAACATCCAAATTCAACAACGGTTGAAAACCGCCCAAAGTCGACAAAAGAGCTATGCTGACATTAAAAGAAAAGATATAGAATTTGAAATTGGAGAGATGGTCATGCTTAAAGTTGCACCTTGGAAAGGTGTTGTTCGATTTGGTAAACGAGGGAAATTAAATCCAAGGTATATCGGACCATTCAAGATTATTGATCGTGTCGGACCAGTAGCTTACCGACTTGAGTTACCTCAACAACTCGCGACTGTACATAACACTTTCTACGTCTCGAATTTGAAGAAATTTTTTGCTAAAGAAGATCTCACTATTCCGTTAGATGAAATCCAAATCAACGAAAAACTTCAATTCATCGAAGAACCCGTCGAAATAATGGATCGTGAGGTTAAAAGACTTAAGCAAAACAAGATACCAATTGTTAAGGTTCGATGGAATGCTCGTAGAGGACCCGAGTTCACCTGGGAATGAGAAGATCAGATGAAGAAGAAATACCCGCATTTATTTCCAGAAGATACGTCAACACCTCCAACTGCTTAAAATTTCGGGACGAAATTTATTTAACTGGTAGATACTGTAGTGACCCGAACTTTTCCATGTTTATATATATATTAAATGAAATTGTTATTTACATGATTAAGTGTTTCCAACATATTAAGCAATCAAACTTGTTAAGACTTGATTAATTGAAATAGGTTTCATATAGTCAATTGACCACCCAAGTTAACCGGTGATTCACGAACGTTAAAACTTGTAAAAACTATATGATGACATATATATGGTTATATATATATTTAACATGATATGATGATAAGTAAACATATCATTAAGTATATTAACAATGAACTACATATGCTAAAACAAGACTACTAACTTAATGATTTTGAAACGAGACATATATGTAACGATTATCGTTGTAACGACATTTAATGTATATATATCATATTAAGAGATATTAATACATCATGATATCATGATAATGTAATAATTTAACATCTCATTTGATTTAATAAACAATGGGTTAACAACATTTAACTAGATCGTTAACCTAAAGGTTTCAAAATAACACTTACATGTAACGACTAACGATGACTTAACGACTCAGTTAAAATGTATATACATGTAGTGTTTTAATATGTATTCATACACTTTTGAAAGACTTCAAGACACTTATCAAAATACTTCTACTTAACAAAAATGCTGACAATTACATCCTCATTCAGTTTCATCAACAATTCTACTCATATGCACCCGTATTCGTACTCGTACACTACACAACTTTTAGATGTATGTACTATTGGTATATACACTCCAATGATCAGTTCTTAGCAGCTCATGTGAGTAACCTAACACATGTGGGAACCATCATTTGGCAACTAGCATGAAATATCTCATAAAATTACAAAAATATGAGAAATCATTCATGACTTATTTACATGTAAACAAAATTACACATCCTTTATATCTAATCCATATACCAACGACCAAAAACACCTACAAACACTTTCATCCTTCAATTTTCTTCATCTAATTAATCTCTCTCAAGTTCTATCTTCAAGTTCTAAGTGTTCTTCATAAATTCTACAAGTTCTAGTTTCATAAAATCAAGAATACTTCCAAGTTTGCTAGCTTACTTCCAATCTTATAGAGTGATCATCCAACCTCAAGAAATCTTTATTATTTACAGTAAGATATCTTTCTAATACAAGGTAATACTCATATTCAAACTTTGATTCAATTTCTATAACTATAACAATCTTATTTCGAGTGAAAATCTTACTTGAACTTGTTTTCGTGTCATGATTCTGCTTCAAGAACTTTCAAGCCATCCAAGGATCCTTTGAAGCTAGATCCATTTTTCTCATTTCCAGTATCTTTATCCAGAAAACTTGAGGTAGTAATGATGTTCATAACATCATTCGATTCATACATATAAAGCTATCTTATTCGAAGGTTTAAACTTGTAATCACTAGAACATAGTTTAGTTAATTCTAAACTTGTTCGCAAACAAAAGTTAATCCTTTTAACTTGACTTTTAAAATCAACTAATCACATGTTCTATATCTATATGATATGCTAACTTAATGATTTAAAACCTGGAAACACGAAGAACACTGTAAAATCGGACATATGCCGTCGTAGTAACACCGCGGGCTGTTTTGGGTTAGTTAATTAAAAACTATGATAAACTTTGATTTAAAAGTTGTTCTTCTGGAAAAATGATTTTTCTTATGAACATGAAACTATATCCAAAAATCATGGTTAAACTCAAAGTGAAAGTATGTTTTCTAAAATGGTCATCTAGACGTCGTTCTTTCGACTGAAATGACTACCTTTACAAAAATAACTTGTAACTTATATTTACGACTATAAACCTATACTTTTTCTGTTTAGATTCATAAAATATAGTTCAATATGAAACCATAGCAATTTGATTCAATCAAAACGGATTTAAAATAAAGAAGTTATGGGTAAAACAAGATTGGATAATTTTTCTTGTTGTAGCAACGTGAAAATTGGTAACAAATCTATATTAATCATCTCCTAGCTAAATTATATTGTATTATACATGTATTCTAATATATTATGTAATCTTGGGATACCATAGACACGTATGCAAATGTATTGACATATCATATCGACCCATGTGTATATATTATTTGGAACAACCATAGACACTCTATATGCAGTAATGTGGGAGTTAGCTATACAGGGTTGAGGTTGATTCCAAAAATATATATACTTTGAGTTGTGATCTAGCCTGAGACGTGTATGCACTGGGTTGTGGATTGATTGAAGATAATATATATCAATTTTTTTTCTGTACATCTAACGTTGGACAACTGGTTGTAGGTTACTAACGAGGACAGCTAACTTAATAAACTTAAAACATCAAAATGTATTAAAAGTGTTGTAAATATATTTTGAATATACTTTGATATATATTTACATATTTGTTATAGGTTCGTGAATCGACCAGTGGCCAAGTCTTACTTCCCGACGAAGTAAAAATCTGTGAAAGTGAGTTATAGTCCCACTTTTAAAATCTAATATTTTTGGGATGAGAATACATGCAGGTTTTATAAATGATTTACAAAATAGACACAAGTACGTGAAACTACATTCTATGGTTGAATTATCAAAATCGAATATGCCCCTTTTTATTAAGTCTGGTAATCTAAGAATTAGGGAACAGACACCCTAATAGACGCGAATCCTAAAGATAGATCTATTGGGCCTAACAAACCCCATCCAAAGTACCGGATGCTTTAGTACTTTGAAATTTATATCATATCCGAAGGGTGTCCCGGAATGATGGGGATATTCTTATATATGCATCTTGTTAATGTCGGTTACCAGGTGTTCACCATATGAATGATTTTTATCACTATGTATGGGATGTATATTGAAATATGAAATCTTGTGGTCTATTGTTACGATTTGATATATATAGGTTAAACCTATAACTCACCAACATTTTTGTTGACGTTTAAAGCATGTTTATTCTCAGGTGAATATTAAGAGCTTCCGCTGTTGCATACTAAAATAAGGAAAAGATTTAGAGTCCATGTTTGTATGATATTATGTAAAAACTGCATTCAAGAAACATATGTCGATGTAATATATTTCTATTGTAAACCATTATGTAATGGTCGTGTGTAAACAGTATATTTTAGATTATCATTATTTGATAATCTACGTAATGCTATTGAAACCTTTATTGATAAAATAAAGGTTATGGTTGTTTTAAAAATGAATGCAGTCTTTGAAAAACGTCTCATATAGAGGTCAAAACCTCGCAACGAAATCAATTAATATGGAACGTTTATAATCAATATGAACGGGACATTTCAGTTGGTATCTGAGCGTTGGTCTTAGAGAACCAGAAAATTTGCATTAGTGTGTCTTATCGAGTTTGTTAGGATGCATTAGTGAGTCTGGACTTCGACCGTGTTTTCTTTAAAAATGATTGCTTAACATTTTTGTTGGAAACTATATATTTTTAACATGTGAATATTATGTGATATATTAATCTCTTAACGTGTTTGATATTATGTGATAGATGTCTATCTCTAGAACAAGTCCCATTGACTCACCTAATAATAATGAAGAGTCAAATGTAAATTGGAATGATTCGTGGACTGATTCACAAGTTCCCGAAGAGGAACCGGAAGAAGAGTCGGAACCGGAAGAAGAATCGGAACCGGAAGAAGAATCGGAACCGGAAGAAGAAATAGAACCAGTGGGTGAAATAATAAAAAGGTTAAGTAGAAGAAAATCCTCAACCAAACGACCAAAGTTAATTATGGTCAATGGTGTTTCCGCCAAGGCAGCAAAGTATTGGGAGGATTACCAATTCTCCGATGAATCGGATCCCGACAAGGATTCCGATGGTGTTATAGAAATTACCCCAACACAATTTAATAAGGCAAAAGAGAACAATAAGGGAAAGGGCATAAAAATAGAGAAATTTGATTCCAAACACGATGAACTTTATATGTATCGTCAACACCCGTATTTCTTAAGTTGTGACAATAACCCGGGAACCTCTAAACCACCAGGTTTTTCTAAACCAATGTGGAAAACGACGGCTCGTATTAGGGGAACATCATATATCCCTAGAAACTTGGCAAAACGAACCAAAATCGAAGAAGAAGAAATGAGCGAGTCGGAATAAGATAGTTGTATTCGTGTGGTGTAATATATGTAATATAGTGTGCTTATGCTTTATGATATATGTAAAAATTGCTTGTATTAATAAGTATTTTTTTATGAATCTAACTCTTGTCTATTTTACAGTATAAAAACACAAAATGGATAGACAAACCAATATTTTAAGAGACCTACCCGGAGACATGATTGATGAAATCTTGTCTAGAGTCGGTCAGAATTCCTCGGCACAACTATTTAAGGCGAGATCATTCGAAGAACGTTCCAAGAATGCCTTGATTTATAAAAGGCTTTCGTTCGAAAGATGGGGGATATCACATTGGGAAATCCATAAGTTACGATGTGTTTACTTTGACGCATATATTGCGGGGAACCCAAATGCTATTTTACGCAACGGGTTAAGAAATTATTTTGACTCAATATATCCGAATATAGGACTTCGTGATTTAGAAAAAGCGGCTAACATGCAACATAAAGAAGCATGTTATGCTTACGGGTTAGTAATGTTCGCTTCTCACCAAAGTGATAACAAGAACATCGGGCTACAACTATTAAACAAAACGTTCCCACAAGTGACGGAGTCGGTAATTGGGGTAAGAAATGAGGTTTTTAGGTTATTACGAGACTGTTGGTCATTACGTAACCTTCATCCTTTTGACGACGTTACAACACATTGTCTTACTATCGGTCACAACGGTTATGTTCCACAAAACCAAGGATGGGAAGTGGTATTTGTAAAACCAGAATGCATGACTTGTTTCTGGACGTATGAATTACGTGTCTTTATTGCCTTTGCTGAACGCCTTATTTATTAACTAGAATTATCTTCGCAACTACTTTGTATCAAAGTTTTATGTGTTATATTTCATGCTATATGTAAAAAAAAAGCGGTATTGTAAGTTTGCAAGTTATTGTATAAAGGTTTGAATATGATAATTTTTTTTTTGTGATTAGCTTTTCATATAGAATTGTAGTAGTTGAAATGGTATGTTAGCTACTAAGTATGAACTTAACGGGTAGGTACTACCCGAATTAAAGAGCATAAAACGCTAATATGAAGAAAGAGCTTTTATAAATAAGTTCATATTACGCTACGAAATACTATTGACTACTCTTGATATTCTATATGATTAACTCGTTTCATTTGACTATTTTGAAGGAAATGGCACCGACTACTCGACACACCTTGAATATGAGCAAAGAGGAATTTCGTGCCTTTCTTGCTTCAAACATAGCCGCAGTACAGGCTGTGCTACATACCAACAATAACTCCGAATCTAGCAATGCAGCTAACGGCGCAAGAAATCGTGTAGGATGCACCTACAAAGAATTCACTGCCTGCAAACCTTTGGAATTTGATGGAACCGAAGGACAGATCGGATTGAAACGGTGGACCGAGAAGGTCGAATCGGTGTTTGCCATAAGTAAGTGTACTGAAGAGGACAAAGTGAAGTACGCTACGCATACCTTCACATGTACTGCATTAACATGGTGGAATACCTATCTAGAGCAAGTGGGACAAGATGATGCTTACGCACTACCGTGGTCAGCATTCAAGCACTTAATGAACGAGAAGTACCGTCCCAGAACCGAGGTCAATAAGATCAAGACAGAACTTAGAGGGTTACGAACCCATGGATTTGATATTACCACGTACGAAAGACGATTCACAGAATTGTGCCTATTGTGTCCGAGAGCGTTCGAAGATGAGGAAGAGAAGATCGATGCGTTTGTGAAAGGATTACCGGAAAGAATCCAAGAAGATATAAGTTCACACGAGCCCGCCTCCATACAACAGGCATGTAGAATGGCTCATAAACTAGTGAACCAGATTGAGGAAAGAATTAAAGAACAGGCGGCTGAAGAGGCCAATGTGAAGCAAGTCAAAAGAAAGTGGGAGGAAAAAGGTGATAAGAATCACCAATACAACAACAACAACAATTACAACAATAATCGCAACAACTATCCCAACAATCACAACATCAATCGCAACTACAACAAACGGCCCAACAACAACAACAACAACAACAACAACAGCAACTACAACAATCATCCCAATAACAATAACAACCGCAACAACAACAACAATCAGAAGCAGCTATGCCAAAGGTGTGAAAAGTATCACTCGGGGTTCTGCACCAAATTTTGCAACAAGTGTAAAAGAAATGGTCATAGCGTGGCAAAGTGTGAGGTCTACGGACCAGGGGTTAACAGAACGAAAAGAACAAATGGTGTCGAAACGAGTAATGGCAGAGCAAGTAGTGTCGGAGCAAGTTATGCCAATGTAGTTTGTTATAAATGTGGAAAACCGGGCCACATTATTAGAAATTGCCCGAACCAGGAGAACTCGAATGGATAAGGCCGTGGAAGATTTTTCAATATTAATGCGGCAAAGGCACAGGAAGACCCGGAGCTTGTTACGGGTACGTTTCTTATTGACGATAAATCTGCTTACGTTTTATTTGATTCGGGTGCGGATAGAAGCTATATGAGTAGAGATTTTTGTGCTAAATTAAGTTGCACATTGACGCCGTTGGATAGTAAATTTGTACTCGAATTAGCAAACGGTAAATTAATTTCAGCAGATTATATATGCCGGAATCGAGAAATTAAACTGGGTAGCGAAATATTTAAGATTGATTTGATACCTATAGAGTTAGGGAGTTTGGATGTAATAGTTGGTATGGACTGGCTGAAGAAGGTGAAAGCAGAGATCGTATGTTATAAAAATGCAATTCGCATTGTACGAGAAGAAGGAGAACCCTTAATGGTGTACGGAGAAAAGGGCAACACGAAGCTATATCTTATTAGTAATTTGAAGGCACAAAAACTAATAAGAAAAGGTTGCTATGCTATTCTAGCACATGTCGAGAAAGTACAAACTTAAGAAAAGAGCATCAATGATGTTCCCGTCGCAAAAGAATTTCCCGATGTATTTCCGAAAGAATTACCGGGACTACCTCCACATCGATCTGTTGAATTTCAAATAGATATTGTACCAGGAGCTGCACCAATAGCTCGTGCTCCTTATAGACTCACACCCAGTGAGATGAAAGAACTGCAAAGCCAACTGCAAGAACTATTAGAACGTGGTTTCATTCGACCAAGCACATCACCATGGGGAGCTCCTGTTTTGTTTGTCAAGAAGAAGGATGATACATTTAGGTTGTGTATTGACTACAGAGAGTTGAATAAACATACCATCAAAAACCGTTATCCACTGCCGAGAATTGACGACTTATTTGATCAACTACAAGGCTCGTCGGTTTATTCAAAAATCGATTTACGTTCTGGATACCATCAAATGCGAGTAAAGGAGGATGATATTCCAAAAACTGCTTTTAGGACGCGTTATGGTCATTACGAGTTTATGGTTATGCCGTTTGGATTGACTAACGCACCAGCTGTGTTCATGGACCTTATGAACCGAGTGTGTGGGCCATATCTTGACAAGTTTGTCATTGTTTTCATCGATGACATACTTATTTACTCAAAGAATGATCAAGAGCACGAAGAACATTTGAGAAAAGTGCTAGAAGTATTGAGGAAAGAAAAACTGTACGCTAAGTTTTCAAAGTGTGCATTTTGGTTGGAAGAAGTTCAATTCCTCGGTCACATAGTGAACAAAGAAGGTATCCAGGTGGACCCGGCAAAGATCGAAACCGTTGAAAAGTGGGAAACCCCAAAAACTCTGAAGCATATACATCAATTTTTAGGATTGGCTGGTTATTACAGAAGATTCATCCAAGATTTCTCCAAAATAGCAAAACCCTTGACTGCATTAATGCATAAAGGGAAGAAATTTGAATGGAAGGATGAACAAGAGAAGGCGTTTCAATTATTGAAGAAAAAGCTAACTACGGCACCTATATTGTCATTGCCTGAAGGGAATGATGATTTTGTGATTTATTGTAACGTATCAAAGCAAGGTCTTGGTTGTGTATTAATGCAACGGACGAAGGTGATTGCTTATGCGTCTAGACAATTGAAGATTCACGAGCAAAATTATACGACGCATGATTTGGAATTAGGCGCGGTTGTTTTTGCATTAAAGACTTGGAGGCACTACTTATATGGGGTCAAAAGTATTATATATACCGAACATAAAAGTCTTCAACACATATTTAATCAGAAACAACTGAATATGAGGCAGCGTAGGTGGATTGAATTGTTGAATGATTACGACTTTGAGATTCGTTACCACCCGGAGAAGGCAAATGTGGTAGCCAACGCCTTGAGCAGAAAGGACAGAGAACCCATTCGAGTAAAATCTATGAATATAATGATTCACACTAACCTTACTACTCAAATAAAGGAGGCGCAACAAGGAGTTTTAAAAGAGTTAAATTTAAAGGATGAAATACCCAAAGGATCGGAGAAGCATCTTAATATTCGGGAAGACGGAACCCGGTATAGGGCTGAAAGAATTTGGGTACCAAAATTTGGAGATATGAGAGAAATGGTACTTAGAGAAGCTCATAAAACCAGATACTCAATACATCCTGGAACGGGGAAGATGTACAAGGATCTTAAGAAACATTTTTGGTGGCCAGGTATGAAAGCCGATATTGCTAAATATGTAGGAGAATGTTTGACGTGTTCTAAGTTCAAAGCTGAACATCAGAAACCATCAGGTCTACTACAACAACCTGAAATCCCGGAATGGAAATGGGAAAACATTACCATGGATTTCATTACTAAATTGCCAAGGACTGCAAGTGGTTATGATACTATTTGGGTAATAGTTGATCGTCTCACCAAGTCAGCACACTTTCTGCCAATAAGAGAAGATGACAAGATGGAGAAGTTAGCACGACTGTATTTGAAGGAAGTCGTCTCCAGACATGGAATACCAATCTCTATTATCTCTGATAGGGATGGCAGATTTATTTCAAGATTCTGGCAGACATTATAGCAAGCATTAGGAACTCGTCTAGACATGAGTACTGCCTATCATCCACAAACTGATGGGCAGAGTGAAAGGACGATACAAATGCTTGAAGACATGCTACGAGCATGTGTTATTGATTTCAAAAACAGTTGAGATCGACATCTACTGTTAGCAGAATTTTCCTACAACAACAGTTATCATTCAAGCATTGAGATGACGCCGTTTGAAGCACTTTTTGGTAGAAAGTGCAGGTCTTCGATTTTTTGGAGTGAAGTGGGGGATAGACAGATTACGGGTCCGGAGATAGTACAAGAAACTAGCGAGAAGATCATCCAAATTCAACAACGGTTGAAAACCGCCCAAAGTCGACAAAAGAGCTTCGCCGACATTAAAAGAAAAGACATAGAATTTGAAATTGGAGAAATGGTCATGCTTAAGGTTGCACCTTGGAAAGGTGTTGTTCGATTTGGTAAACGGGGAAAATTAAATCCAAGGTATATTGGATCATTCAAGATTATTGATCGTGTCGGACCAGTAGCTTACCGACTTGAGTTACCTCAACAACTTGCAAATGTACATAACACTTTCCACGTCTCGAATTTGAAGAAATGTTTTGCTAAAGAAGATCTCACTATTCCGTTGGACGAAATACAAATCAATGAAAAACTTCAATTCATTGAAGAACCCGTCGAAATAATGGATCGTGAGGTTAAGAGACTTAAACAAAACAAGATACCGATTGTTAAGGTTCGATGGAATGCTCGTAGAGGACCCGAGTTCACCTGGGAGCATGAAGATCAGATGAAGAAGAAATACCCGCATCTATTTCCAGAAGATTCGTCAACACTTTCAACAGCTTAAAATTTCGGGACGAAATTTATTTAACGGGTAGGTACTGTAGTGACCCGAACTTTTCCATGTTTTTATATATTAAATGAAATTGATATTTACATGATTAAATGTTTCCAACATGTTAAGCAATCAAACTTGTTAAGACTTGATTAATTGAAATAGGTTTCATATAGACAATTGACCACCCAAGTTGACCGGCGATTCACGAACGTTAAAACTTGTAAAAACTATATGATGACATATATATGGATATATATATATATATAACATGATATGATGATAAGTAAACATATCATTAAGTATATTAACAATGAACTACATATGCTAAAACAAGACTACTAACTTAATGATTTTGAAACGAGACATATATGTAACGATTATCGTTGTAACGACATTTAATGTATATATATCATATTAAGATATATTAATACATCATGATATCATGATAATGTAATAATTTAACATCTCATTTGATTTAATAAACAATGGGTTAACAACATTTAACTAGATCGTTAACCTAAAGGTTTCAAAATAACACTTACATGTAACGACTAACGATGACTTAACGACTCAGTTAAAATGTATATACATGTAGTGTTTTAATATGTATTCATACACTTTTGAAAGACTTCAAGACACTTATCAAAATACTTCTACTTAACAAAAATGCTTACAATTACATCCTCATTCAGTTTCATCAACAATTCTACTCATATGCACCCGTATTCGTACTCGTACACTACACAACTTTTAGATGTATGTACTATTGGTATATACACTCCAATGATCAGTTCTTAGCAGCTCATGTGAGTAACCTAACACATGTGGGAACCATCATTTGGCAACTAGCATGAAATATCTCATAAAATTACAAAAATATGAGTAATCATTCATGACTTATTTACATGTAAACAAAATTACACATCCTTTATATCTAATCCATATACCAACGACCAAAAACACCTACAAACACTTTCATCCTTCAATTTTCTTCATCTAATTAATCTCTCTCAAGTTCTATCTTCAAGTTCTAAGTGTTCTTCATAAATTCTACAAGTTCTAGTTTCATAAAATCAAGAATACTTCCAAGTTTGCTAGCTTACTTCCAATCTTATAGAGTGATCATCCAACCTCAAGAAATCTTTATTATTTACAGTAAGATATCTTTCTAATACAAGGTAATACTCATATTCAAACTTTGATTCAATTTCTATAACTATAACAATCTTATTTCGAGTGAAAATCTTACTTGAACTTGTTTTCGTGTCATGATTCTGCTTCAAGAACTTTCAAGCCATCCAAGGATCCTTTGAAGCTAGATCCATTTTTCTCATTTCCAGTATCTTTATCCAGAAAACTTGAGGTAGTAATGATGTTCATAACATCATTCAATTCATACATATAAAGCTATCTTATTCGAAGGTTTAAACTTGTAATCACTAGAACATAGTTTAGTTAATTCTAAACTTGTTCGCAAACAAAAGTTAATCCTTTTAACTTGACTTTTAAAATCAACTAAACACATGTTCTATATCTATATGATATGCTAACTTAATGATTTAAAACCTGGAAACACGAAGAACACTGTAAAATCGGACATATGCCGTCGTAGTAACACCGCGGGCTGTTTTGGGTTAGTTAATTAAAAACTATGATAAACTTTGATTTAAAAGTTGTTCTTCTGGAAAAATTATTTTTCTTATGAACATGAAACTATATCCAAAAATCATGGTTAAACTCAAAGTGAAAGTATGTTTTCTAAAATGGTCATCTAGACGTCGTTCTTTCGACTAAAATGACTACCTTTACAAAAATAACTTGTAACTTATATTTACGACTATAAACCTATACTTTTTCTGTTTAGATTCATAAAATATAGTTCAATATGAAACCATAGCAATTTGATTCAATCAAAACGGATTTAAAATAAAGAAGTTATGGGTAAAACAAGATTGGATAATTTTTCTTGTTGTAGCAACGTGAAAATTGGTAACAAATCTATATTAATCATCTCCTAGCTAAATTATATTGTATTATACATGTATTCTAATATATTATGTAATCTTGGGATACCATAGACACGTATGCAAATGTATTGACATATCATATCGACCCATGTGTATATATTATTTGGAACAACCATAGACACTCTATATGCAGTAATGTGGGAGTTAGCTATACAGGGTTGAGGTTGATTCCAAAAATATATATACTTTGAGTTGTGATCTAGCCTGAGACGTGTATGCACTGGGTCGTGGATTGATTGAAGATAATATATATCAATTTTTTTTCTGTACATCTAACGTTGGACAACTAGTTGTAGGTTACTAACGAGGACAGCTAACTTAATAAACTTAAAACATCAAAATGTATTAAAAGTGTTGTAAATATATTTTGAATATACTTTGATATATATTTACATATTTGTTATAGGTTCGTGAATCGACCAGTGGCCAAGTCTTACTTCCCGACGAAGTAAAAATCTGTGAAAGTGAGTTATAGTCCCACTTTTAAAATCTAATATTTTTGGGATGAGAATACATGCAGGTTTTATAAATGATTTACAAAATAGACACAAGTACGTGAAACTACATTCTATGGTTGAATTATCGAAATCGAATATGCCCCTTTTTATTAAGTCTGGTAATCTAAGAATTAGGGAACAGACACCCTAATAGACGCGAATCCTAAAGATAGATCTATTGGGCCTAACAAACCCCATCCAAAGTACCGGATGCTTTAGTACTTTGAAATTTATATCATATCCGAAGGGTATCCCGGAATGATGGGGATATTCTTATATATGCATCTTGTTAATGTCGGTTACCAGGTGTTCACCATATGAATGATTTTTATCACTATGTATGGGATGTATATTGAAATATGAAATCTTGTGGTCTATTGTTACGATTTGATATATATAGGTTAAACCTATAACTCACCAACATTTTTGTTGACGTTTAAAGCATGTTTATTCTCAGGTGAATATTAATAGCTTCCGCTGTTGCATACTAAAATAAGGAAAAGATTTAGAGTCCATGTTTGTATGATATTATGTAAAAACTGCATTCAAGAAACATATGTCGATGTAATATATTTCTATTGTAAACCATTATGTAATGGTCGTGTGTAAACAGTATATTTTAGATTATCATTATTTGATAATCTACGTAATGCTATTGAAACCTTTATTGATAAAATAAAGGTTATGGTTGTTTTAAAAATGAATGCAGTCTTTGAAAAACGTCTCATATAGAGGTCAAAACCTCGCAACGAAATCATTTAATATGGAACATTTATAATCAATATGAACGGGACATTTCACATGAAACAACTGAGAAGGTTGTCCAGATTCAAGCGAGACTCAAGACGGCCCGTGATCGTCAAAAGAGTTATGCCGACCTAAAACGTAAAGACTTTAAATTCAACGTGGGTGACCGTGTAATGTTGAAGGTTGCACCTTGGAAAGGTGTGATCCGTTTTGGAAAACGTGGGAAGCTCAACCCGCGATACATTGGTCCTTTTAAATACATTGGTCCCAATTCCTCCATCTACCTCAGCTTAAAATTTCGGGACGAAATTTTCTTTAACAGGTGGGTAATGTAACGACCCTGGATTTTCCAACGTTTAATTAATAATATTTATTATTAATGCTTGTGTTTAATGAATGTATTTTTATACATCTATTTGCTACCGTACTTGACTTTACATGCCCGACTCGTCGTTGTGACACATGAACTTTTTACGAATAATATTTCGGATATTATTTACATTCATGATTAATTTTTATTAATCATTTTTAATTAACTAAGGTTACTAGTTAATTACTTGGGCTTTGTTTATTTAATTGTTACTTACTTACATACTTGGGCTTTATAAGTGTACATGGACTTAGAAGCCCACCCTACACACTTAATGGACTAAGTTAGCCCATCTTTTATGCAATTATTTCATTTAGGCTTGAACTAGATTAATTAGTGAGTGAAAGACTAGTTACAAGTATCATTACAAAACGTTCCAATAACAACTTAACTTTATACCATTTTGAGCTAAATACATGCAAATAACTAGTGGACTTTTCCCTCCCCCTTTTGTGTTGAAAACCGTCGGCCTAGATGGGGTAAAGGGGGGTTCCAATTTTTTTTTTTTTTGAGTTTCTTATTACTTGTATTCTCTTCATTGTTTTACACACACTTACTTGCAACTTCTCATTTTTTCTCATTTGCTCTCTACTTTGTAAGTAACTTGAGCTTTTTCTTCTTCTTTTTTTCTTGTAAAAACCGAAATATATACATATACATCATCATCATTTGCTTGTTTTGATTACTTGTCTTTGATTGTTGTTTACTTACTTGGTTTGTTGTTGTTTACTTACTAGTTGTAAGAATCAAACTATCTAGTTTATTCTTCATATCATCTTGTAATTTCAAGAACAAACAAGAACCTAAACTTTCTAGTTTATGATTCTACACTTAATATTTTAAAAGATTTAAAGTTCATGAGTTTATAATCATACTTGTATTCATGTTTGTAAACTTAAGGTTTACTTTCTTAAAGATCAAAGCCTTGGCTTGAATCTTTAAAGTATGAACAACCATGAACTTGTTACTTGTAAATTTAACTTATTTATTCATTTTATACATATTTAAATTCGTGTTTCTTGTTGTGAGTGGTCAAGTGTTACTAGTTAATCTTGATCTCATTTTTCTTGAACAAAAGTTAACTTTATAAGTTCAAGAACATGGAAGTATAACTTTCTAGTTATAACTTCATATACTTATGAAAGATCTAAGTTTCTATAGCTTATGGTCTTCTAATTTTGTTGTAAACAAGAGCTTATGAGCTTACATACACTTTACAAGATGAGAATCTAAGTTTCATAACTTATGGTTTCATTAAAGTAAAGATTCAAGTGTTATGACTTAGGATTTAACTTAGTAACTTTAGATCTAGACTTTTGGGTCTTGGATCTTCAAGATCTAACTAAGAACTATGTTCTACAACTTAAGATCTTGATTATTTAGTTTACTTTCAAGTTTGTAGCTTAATATTACTTTTAGAGTCCATGTATGTGTCGGATCTAAGATCTTGATGTAACTTTGGTTCATCAAACTACTTGCAACACTTAAATGAGTTGTGCTACATGTCTTAGACTTATACAAGTGTTATGATGGTCAAACCTTGGTTAAGATGATGCAAATACATCAACGAGTTGTACACTTGAAGCTATATGCATCAAGGATGAGAACCGTGATGAGCATCGAGCACCAAGAACCCACCGGAACACTAAACCTACTGTTTTTTTGGGTCTTATCAGAATACCTGTGCTACTGTAAAGTTGATTTTCAGTTATCTCTGTTCGAGTAGATAACTTTTTGTTTAAGACTCGTCTTAATCCGATTACGGTCTAGGATCTATGGCCCTCCGAACGTCACTATGTCCTTTTAACGTTGTGCTGAAAATTTTGACCTACTCGCACTTAAACCGTCGCCATGGTCAAACGAAGAAGAGTTTATTTCTGGAATTTTTACAGCAACTAAAGGACTCATATACAGAGCCATGGCCACTGGTCCTACCTCAATTCAGTTTGTATAGAGGCCGTAGCGACTGATCGAAGTCAGCCTTTGTTTTAAACTCTTTTCTAGAATGAAACATACTGATAAGGCTAAAAAGGAACATATATTTCATAGCAATATCCCTCCTAAATAATAGGTTTTCATATGTAATTGTATTATATTTTCATTGTAATTGTTTAAATAAATAAGTGCGAAGACAAAAGGCGAAAACGAAGATTTGAAGACACAAACGTCCAAAAAGCTCAAATGTTCAAGATACAATTCAAAAGGTTCAATTTATTGATGAAAAACGTCTAAAAATGACAAGAGTACAAGTTACAAAACGCAAAGTACAAGATATTAAATTGTACGCAAGGACGTTCAAAAATCCGGAACCGGGACATGAGTCAACTATCAACGCCCGACGCAACGGACCAAAAATTACAAGTCAACTATGCACAAGAATATAATATAATATTTAAATAATTATATAAATTATTTATATATTATATATATTTAAAAATTATGTCGACAAGCTATGAGACAAATGATCCTGAGCTGGATTTTCAAACTCCGCGACTCGCGGAGTTTGAAGGCTAAAAACTCCACGACTCGCGGAGCTGTCAGAAATCAAAACTCCTATAAAAGATCACGAATTCTGCGAGTAAAAATAACATAATAATAATAATACTCCCTAGTATAATATAAATAAATATATATATATATATATATATATATATATATATATATATATATATAATATAGATTAGTGTTATATTAGATTAGTTCGGGTTATGTAAAGGTTATTTTACAGGTTTTAAAGTCGGAGCTCTGTCCGTGTAACACTACGCGATAAATAATCAATGTAAGCTATGTTCTCCTTTTTAAATTAATGTCTCGTACTTAAGTTATTATTATGCTTATTTAAGACGAAGTAATCATGATGTTGGGCTAAAAATATTAAAATTGGGTAATTGAGCTTTGTACCATAATTGGGGTTTGGACAAAAGAACGACACTTGTGGAAATTAGACTATGGGCTATTAATGGGCTTTATATTTGTTTAACTAAATGATAGTTTGTTAATTTTAATATAAAGATTTACAATTGGATGTACCTATAAATAACCATATACACTCGATCGGACACGATGGGCGGGATATTTATAAGTACGAATTATTGTTCATTTGACCAAACACGAGAATGAATTAATAGTCTATGGAATTATTAAAACAGGGGTGAAATTATGTACAAGGACACTTGGCATAATTGATAACAAAGTATTAAAACCTTGGGTTACACGCAGTCGATAACCTGGTGTAATTATTAAACAAAGTATTAAAACCTTGTTACAGTTTAAGTCCCCAATTAGTTGGAATATTTGACTTCGGGTATAAGGATAATTTGACGAGGACACTCGCACTTTATATTTATGACTGATGGACTGTTATGGATGATAAGGCTAAAAAGGAACATATATTTCATAGCATTATCCCCCAAGAAAGACAAGATTTTAGTTGCAATTGTTCCATTTTCAAGTGATATTCGTTTATATTAAATAAGTGCGAAGACAAAAGGCAGATTCGACAAATTGAAGACAAAAAGGTCCAAAAAGCTCAAAAGTACAAGATACAATTAAAAAGGTTCAAATTATTGATGAAGAACGTCTAAAAATGACAAGAGTACAAGTTACAAAACGCAAAGTACACGATATAAAATAGTACGCAAGGACGTTCGAAAATCCGGAACCGGGACATGAGTCAACTCTCAACGCTCGACGCAACGGTGTAAAAATTACGAGTCAACTATGCACAAGAATAAAATATAATATTTAAATAATTCATAATAAGAATAATATTAAATAATAAAAAGTTGTTAATTTAGCATAGTTCAGGGGTCGTAAATGAAAATTCAATTTCATATTTTGCCTATAAAAGGCGATGATTATCGATCAATTTAAAAGCATCCCTTTTTCTATCCTAAAAATCTATTATCAATATCAATATCTAAAAATCTCTATCATAATGTTAATGTAATAAGATATAACAATAATCTTAATTTTAATTTTAAATTATGATAATAATAAGATTTATGATAGAGATCGTTTGAGTGTGTAAGTCGAAATTCTGTCCGTGTAACGCTACGCTATTTTTAATCATTGTAAGTTATGTTCAACCTTTTTATATTAATGTCTCGTAGCTAAGTTATTATTATGCTTATTTAAAACGAAGTAATCGTGATGTTGGGCTAAAATATTAAGAAGGGGTTATTGAACTTTGGACCATAATTAAGGTTTGGGCAAAAGACCGACACTTGTGGAAATTGAACTATTGACTATTAATAGATGGGGGGTATTGTCTAATTGAGTGACAACTCATTGGAGTCTGTCGAACCTATCTTCAAATTAATTATCCTAATAATTAATAATGATTATGGTTGTCCTATTTAGTGACGTTCATATGGAATCTATTATAATCATTTAATTAATTATTCGGGTTGGGTAATTGATTATTCAAACTGATCAAGTGGGTAAATTAATATTCATATCTAATCAAAACAGGGGTAGATTACATACAGTGATAACTGGTGTAATTGTTGACAGAAGTGATAACTGCGTCACAGTTTAAATCCTTAATTAGTTGGAATATTTGACTTCGGGTATAAGGGTAATTTGACGAGGACACTCGCACTTTATATTTATGACCGATGGACTATTATGGATAAAAACCAGATAGGTATCAAATAAACCATGACAAAGGACAATTAACCCGAGTAACAATTAATTAAAATCAAAACGTCAAACATCATGATTACGGAAGTTTAAATAAGCATAATCCTTTTATTTCATATTCTATCGCAATTTTATTTATTGTTATTTTATTTATCGTCATTTATTTATTTTACGCACTTTAATTATTGTCATTTATCTTTACGCTTAAAAATATAAAATCGACAAACCGGTCATTAAACGGTAAAAACCCCCCTTTTATAATAATATTACTACTTATATATATATATATATATTTATATAAATATAGTTTTATAAAAATATAGTACGTAATCACTAGCTCCCTGTGGAATGAACCGGACTTACTAAAAACTACACTACTCTACGATTAGGTACACTGCCTATAGTGTTGTAGCAAGGTTTAGGTATATCCCATCCGTAAATTAATAAAACTTGTGTCATATTTTGTAGTATTTCCTAGTAAAAATAATACTATTTCGTACCCTCACGCTACATCATCAAGTTTTTGGCGCCGCTGCCGGGGAGCGCTAAAACGCTATATTTTTAATTATAATAATATTGAAATAAAATATAATAATATAATAATATTGAAATAGAATATAATAATATAATAATATTGAAATAGAATATAATAATATAATAATATTTTAGAATCAAAATTTGATACGTAAAGTTTTAAAAAGTCGTATTTATTAAATACTTCAGGAGTATATTATGTAACTTGTAATTAATAATTTCTATCATATCGCTTTCATGTGAATAGTAAATTAATTAATTTCTTTTCATTTACTATTCATGAATAGTAAATGAATTAAAAAAAAATATATTTTTTTTAAGAAAAAAAAATTTCGTTTTTTAAAAAAAAAAAAAAGTTTTAAAAAAAAATTTATATAAAAAAAAAAATTTTTTTAAAAAAAAAATTTAAAATCCTTAAAAAACGAAATTAAAAAAAAAATTAAAAAAAAAGTTTTTTTTATTACCTTTAGATTTTTAGACTCTAGTTACAATTTTTAGTATTAAGTTTAGTTTTGCCATAGTTATTTTTATTTCTAGAATTTTTAGGTTTGCCGTAAAATCTCTTAAGTGCTTATTCCTTAGACTAAGATTTATGTGCTTTAGAATTTTGCGACGCCGTTTTTCGCGCTACTTTCTTATTTTTATTTTTCGACGCCTATTTTTCGACCTTTTATTTTTCGACCTTTTTCGACGCGTTTTTTTTCTTTCTTATTTCTCGCTATTCTAGTTTTAGGATAAGATTTTTATTCTACTTCTTATCTAAATTTCTTAAAATTACGAAAATTTATTTTAAGTGGTTAAATTGATAGACATCAAAATTTTCTGGTTCGTAGTAATAGTTGGATTTGTACGTGGACCGGGTTATTGGAGCCAAACAGTACTCAATTATATTGAGACCAAACGAATCCTGCCCCTCTGCTGCATCTTTTGGCTATTCGAAACGTGGGCAAAATCAGAAAAGTCTATTAATTGGATAACTTATATAATTTTTCTTTCCTTTTAAAAACTAATAGGATATTCAGTGAATGCACTGAGTAAAACGTTCACCACCTTTCATACGTTCACCACCTATAACTCGATCAAGACATCTAGCCAATATTGTCGCCGTTGATTTTTCTTTAGAATCATCATCTAGTCGACCAAGAACTCCAACTCAAATTTCCGATAATCCATCTTTTGAACCCGACCTCACAATTGAGAATCCGGAGAATATTCAGGGACAATTCCAAGATCCAGAACCACTAATCATTCCTCCTGAACCACAAACCATTAAATCAGAATCTTCTAGTGATTCGTATTCAACAAATTCAATTATGGAAGTAACGGAACCTCTAAGTATGGAAGATCGAATGAGAGCCACACGCACGGGCCAAGGTCACGCCATTATTAAGCCAGAAGTTAATGCGCCAGATTATGAAATCAAAGGACAAATTCTACACATGGTAACTAACCAATGCCAATTCAGTGGTGCACCGAATGAAGATCCTAACGAACACCTTCGTACGTTTAAAAGAATTTGTACACTATTCAAAATCCGAGAAGTGGAAGATGAAACTATTTATCTTATGTTGTTCCCATGGACTTTAAAGGGAGAAGCCAAAGATTGGTTAGAATCGTTACCTGAAGGGGCGATTGATACATGGGATGTTTTAGTTGAAAAATTTCTTAAACAATTCTTTCCGGCATCTAAAGCCGTGAGACTTCAAGGAGAAATTGTTACGTTCACACAAAAGTCAAATGAAACTCTATATGAGGCGTGGACAAGATTTGGAAAGTTGTTGAGAGGATGTCCTCAACACGGTTTAGACACTTATCAAATAGTACAAATATTCTACCAAGGTGTCAACGTTGCTACACGAAAAGACATCGACATAACAGCTGGTGGTTCCATTATGAAGAAAACCGCAACTGAAGCTTACAAAATTATTGATAACACAGCATCCCACTCACATGAGTGGCACCAAGAGAAAGATATATATCTCTCATCTAAAGCGGCTAGAGCCGATTCTAGCCATAACTTTGATTCCGTTTCCGCAAAAATAGATGCTTTCGAGAGACGAATGGAAAAGATGAATAAAGATATTCACGCAATACGAATCAATTGTGAGCAATGCGGTGGACCACACTTAATGAAAGACTGTCACATTGAACAAATGATGGAACAATGTGAGAATGTTGTCTGCATGAACCAAAGGCTGGAAAATAGTTATCAGAATAATTATCAACCGCCAAGGCCAAACTTCAATCGAAATCAAAACATTCTTTACAATCCAAAAGGACCCGACAATAACTCGTATAACCAACAAGGTCCGAATAACCAACCAACTCAAAACAACACTTTCAATCAACAAAGACCTGGCTTATATAAACCACCACAACAAACCGACGAGAAGAAGTCAAATCTGGAAGAAGTGGTATTTAAGCTAGTTGAATCTCAAACACAATTTATTGAAACTCAAACCCAAACGAATGAGAGGTTTGATCAGTCATTTAGAACTCAACAAGCTTCCATTTTGAATCTAGAAAAACAAGTAGGTACTCTTGTTAGATTGATGAGTGAAAGGAAACAAGGAAAGCTACCGAGTAATACTGAAGTAAATCCTCGGAATGAAAATGTTAATATGGTTTCAACAAATTCTGAAAAACCAGCATCAGAAGATGGGGAGGTTTTAGATGTAAGTAACAATGAAGAAGTTACACCACCACCACCACCCGAGTATGTAAAGCCAGTGGTGGCACCATACAGACCACCCATCCCGTTTCCAAGAAAAGGAGTTGAGTATGAGCAAGTAATAGGTAATAAAGTTTGTGATACCTCTGGAAAGAAGAAGAAGAAGAATAAAAAAGTGCAAGAAACAAAAACAGTAGAAGTAAACCCGGTGAAGACAGTTCCACCAAATCCTCCACCTAGGGTAGGTGATCCGGGTGAATTTATTGTTCCTTGTCTACTTAGCGATTGTGTCATGTATGATGCACTAGCAGATTTAGGTGCAAGTGTGAGTGTTATGCCTCTTTCATTATATAAGAGATTAGGTGTAGGTGAGTTAAGTCCAACGGATATGAGTGTTCGACTCCTTGATCAAACCATTAAGCACCCAGTTGGAATTGCTAACAACCTACCCATTCAAGTAGGTAATTTAACCTTTCTAGTCAAATTCATTGTCATTGACATAGAAGAGGACCCAAACATTCCTCTAATTTTAGGTCGACCATTCTTTGCGTCCACCGGGGCGTTATTTGATGTAGGAAATGGAAGAATGACACTTAGTAGTGGTAACAAATCGATCACCTTTATGATTCGAAAGTCTAAATCTCCACCAACCAAAACCATTGAACCAGCAAAAACGATTGGTAACAACCATGTTGTTTTACCAACTCCAACGGTAGTGCTTAATAATAATAAAACGCCTAAGTGTGGGGAAAATGAAGTAACACCTAATGATGACATGATAACAAAGAACCCCGTTGTTGATACGAAATTAAATGATCCCGTTATTAATAGTTCAATGAAGAAACTTATTAAATGGATTCGCGATGCTAGAACCAAGGGAAACTTTAAGTTATGTAACCGGTTAGTATCCAATCTATCACCTAAAGAAAAGGAGAAACTAGTTGAAATTGTGGATATTACACAGGAATCCAACCAATGGCTTAAAGAAAAAGTCACGGATATGCAAGTTGATTATGGACCAAGAGAAATTAACGATGAAGTTAATCACAATTTTGACACCACGGCTACCTAAGTGTGGGGAGATTCAAATGTTCTAAAAAGAAAATGCTATCTAGAGTTAGTTGTTCTGTTCTCGTGTAGTTCCGAGAATGGAACCCGATTGGTCTTTTCCGCTAGCAGACACTAAAGAACTAGTTTTCTCCCTCCATTCTGAATTTTTGTTTTGTAGGTTTTTTTATGAAATTAATATGCATTTTAATTTAAGTTTTTAAAAACAAAATTTACTTTAATTCATTAAGTTTAAAAAATGATTTCTAAAATTCGTCGTGAGTTAAAGACTAGGTCGTTGAGCCGAAATTGCTTTACCCGAGGGCGGGGCGACAAATTTTGTTATCATTTAATTTTATTGATCTAAAGTATGCAAAAAAAAAATATTATATTAATTTTTGAACGTAGGGGTTATATACCAAACTTCAAAAATATGTATATATGTTTGTATTTTATGTTATGTACACAACAGGGTAAAACAGCGCACTTTCAAAGACTGTCATTAAGTTCAACAAAAAGCTACTAATTATGATGACAAGGCGCAAAATATCAAATGTGATGTAAAATAATATGCTTACAAACTGGGTATTTTTAATCACTTTTCTACACTAATCACCCTCATGAATTTATAATTATAGTCTGATTTCATGCAAATGAGGGCATTGCATGATCTCAAGTGTGGGGAAGGGTTATAAATTCTCTCGGGTTTACACTTAGTTTATTTGCCAAATTTTGTGAAAATTTGAAAAATTTTCAATTAAATGAACTCAAAATCATGTTTATACATATTTATGAACGATGAAAACTAGGTGATAATACCGAAATTATCGTTACCTCGAAAAGGACATAAATTGAGAAACACCCTAAAATGCTTGAATTCATTTAAAATGAAATAGAAGAAAATAAAAAGGCAAAGAAAGAAACTAAGTGTGGGAAGAATGTACCAAGTTATTCAATTTAAAACATATATCACATATTTTTGTACAAGATTATTGCAGGTACTTTTGCTTTGGACGATACTAATCAGTTTTACCCGGTTTACTGTAATACATTTGAAAGAAAGATGGATCTACACGATGAATCAATTCCATCATTAAAAGGAAGTAAAGTCTTCCGAAAAAGACACGCGCTTCTTGATTTAGGTCATGAAGTTGTCGTCCAGACCAGCTGTAGGTTGAAGAAAAATCTAGAAAAGTCATCACTAAAATCAGCAGGAAATCCACGGACCTCAGCATCAAACAGGTTCGCCAAGTGGTCAGATTTATCCTAACCATGAGAAGGATTTATCTCGTACAATGGGGAGGCACCGTGCAAATTAGCTTGATAAGACTAATGAATCAGATCTCCAGAAAAGGATAATCTCCTTAAAGATTAAAAATCAGCTTTTAAGACTGATAATACTCAATCCTAGAGATTGACCTTAAAGATTGAGAATTCAAAATCATGGAATTCGATGATATCTAAACTCGAGCTTGAACGAGAAAATATTTTGATCAAAAATACAAACCGATTTGTTTTCTGAAACCCATTTTCAATGCGTTCATTACCATTGAACGTAAAATCCTAAGAAATTCACCTGGAATTCATTAGGTCACCTGAACCAAATCGGGTGTCAACCGTAAGAACGGTGGTTGCATAGCATGTTCGAAGACAGGACCTTTTGCCAGACCGAAAAATTATAGGATGATCTTTACTATCGCTCCTACCAAGGATAGTTCTAGCATCCGACACGTTAATAAGACCATAATCATCTGCATGTCACGGGACATTGCCTTAACAGTTTCTTGTTCATCGCTTTCCTTTACAACCGGACGGTAGTTTACCGAAAGGTAATATACGGGACAAATAAACTGGATGTGTGCTTTCCGATACAGGGATAGCAGTGGATTACACGAGCCTAAAAGTTTTTAGCCAAACTATTGATCCACAAATATATTTTGCAACACCAATGGTGGATCAAATCGGAAAACTTGTCTAGGGTAAAAGCTAGAATGAATTTTCAAAAAGATCAAATGTTTTCATAAAGATCCAATTTTCCTAAAGGATCTACATTTTTATAGTCATGTGGGACTGTAAACCACCTTTCAAATGTGCACTTTGCTTTGGAAACCGAAAGTAAATCGGCTATTTGATTGCAAGTGTCGTTGACCTAAACCCGAGGCAACTGTGGATGACACACCCACCTTTAACCATGGTTCTATCGTTACTATCATTGTTTATACCGCCATATCAAAATCACTGATGTACAAAGTGTGAAGAATAAAGAAGTGATTCTAGTATTTCAAGACTATATTGCTTGAGGACAAGCAACGCTCAAGTGTGGGGATATTGATAAGGCTAAAAAGGAACATATATTTCATAGCATTATCCCCCAAGAAAGACAAGATTTTAGTTGCAATTGTTTCATTTTCAAGTGATATTCGTTTATATTAAATAAGTGCGAAGACAAAAGGCAGATTCGACAAATTGAAGACAAAAAGGTCCAAAAAGCTCAAAAGTACAAGATACAATTAAAAAGGTTCAAATTATTGATGAAGAACGTCTAAAAATGACAAGAGTACAAGTTACAAAACGCAAAGTACACGATATAAAATAGTACGCAAGGACGTTCGAAAATCCGGAACCGGGACATGAGTCAACTCTCAACGCTCGACGCAACGGTGTAAAAATTACGAGTCAACTATGCACAAGAATAAAATATAATATTTAAATAATTCATAATAAGAATAATATTAAATAATAAAAAGTTGTTAATTTAGCATAGTTCAGGGGTCGTAAATGAAAATTCAATTTCATATTTTGCCTATAAAAGGCGATGATTATCGATCAATTTAAAAGCATCCCTTTTTCTATCCTAAAAATCTATTATCAATATCAATATCTAAAAATCTCTATCATAATGTTAATGTAATAAGATATAACAATAATCTTAATTTTAATTTTAAATTATGATAATAATAAGATTTATGATAGAGATCGTTTGAGTGTGTAAGTCGAAATTCTGTCCGTGTAACGCTACGCTATTTTTAATCATTGTAAGTTATGTTCAACCTTTTTATATTAATGTCTCGTAGCTAAGTTATTATTATGCTTATTTAAAACGAAGTAATCGTGATGTTGGGCTAAAATATTAAGAAGGGGTTATTGAACTTTGGACCATAATTAAGGTTTGGGCAAAAGACCGACACTTGTGGAAATTGAACTATTGACTATTAATAGATGGGGGGTATTGTCTAATTGAGTGACAACTCATTGGATTCTGTCGAACCTATCTTCAAATTAATTATCCTAATAATTAATAATGATTATGGTTGTCCTATTTAGTGACGTTCATATGGAATCTATTATAATCATTTAATTAATTATCCGGGTTGGGTAATTGATTATTCAAACTGATCAAGTGGGTAAATTAATATTCATATCTAATCAAAACAGGGGTAGATTACATACAGTGATAACTGGTGTAATTGTTGACAGAAGTGATAACTGCGTCACAGTTTAAATCCTTAATTAGTTGAAATATTTGACTTCGGGTATAAGGGTAATTTGACGAGGACACTCGCACTTTATATTTATGACCGATGGACTATTATGGATAAAAACCAGATAGGTATCAAATAAACCATGACAAAGGACAATTAACCCGAGTAACAATTAATTAAAATCAAAACGTCAAACATCATGATTACGGAAGTTTAAATAAGCATAATCCTTTTATTTCATATTCTATCGCAATTTTATTTATTGTTATTTTATTTATCGTCATTTATTTATTTTACGCACTTTAATTATTGTCATTTATCTTTACGCTTAAAAATATAAAATCGACAAACCGATCATTAAACGGTAAAAACCCCCCCTTTTATAATAATATTACTACTTATATATATATATATATTTATATAAATATAGTTTATAAAAATATAGTACGTAATCACTAGCTCCCTGTGGAACGAACCGGACTTACTAAAAACTACACTACTCTACGATTAGGTACACTGCCTATAGTGTTGTAGCAAGGTTTAGGTATATCCCATCCGTAAATTAATAAAACTTGTGTCATATTTTGTAGTATTTCCTAGTAAAAATAATACTATTTCGTACCTTCACGCTACATCATCAATGGACAAAAACCAGATGGGCATATTAAATAATCCAGGACAAAGGACAATTAACCCATGGGCATAAAACCAAAATCAACACGTCAAACATCATGATTACGGAAGTTTAAATAAGCATAATTGTTTTATTGTATTTTTCATCGTACTTTTATTTACTCGCTATTTTATTTAACGTCATTTATTTATTGTCATTTATTTTTCGCTACTTTAATTATCGTCATTTATATTTTGCATTAGGTTTTAATTGTAACTTAAAATATAAATCGACAAACCGGTCATTAAACGGTAAACCCCCTTTTTATATATTATTATATATATATATATATATTTATATATTTTGTACAAATATAGTTGTTTAAAAATATAGTGTGCAATAAGCCTGCTCCCTGTGGAACGAACCGGACTTACTAAAAACTATACTACTCTACGATTAGGTACACTGCCTATAGTGTTGTAGCAAGGTTTAGGTATATCCATTTTATAAATAAATAATTAAAACTTGTGTAGTTTGTATCACTTTTCGTAGTAAAATATAGTACTATCACGTACCCCACGCTACCACATCAAGTTTTTGGCGCCGCTGCCGGGGACTTGGCAAAACGCTATATTTTTAATATATATTTGTATAAATATATTTTTAGAAAAACAATATCAAATTTAAAAAAAAAAAAAACCGAAAAAAAATAAAAAATAAAAAATATATATAAATCTAGTTTTACGATTTTTATTTATAAAATTATAAAGTAGTTCTATTTTTATTTTAGTTTTTAAATATATGTTTTTATTATATAAATATTTAGATTTTAAAACAGAAAAATATAAAACAAAAAAAGAAAAAAAAAACACGTCGAATTAAAAACTGTACCAGAGTTGAATTTTGGAACCCCGCGACTCGCGGGGTTTGCTGCTTGAAATATCGCGACTCGCGGAGACACTCTGACACACGTGACAGAACCCTAATTTCACATTAATTACGGATTTTATTATTATTATTATTAATAAACCCTAATTAGTTTAATTATTATAATTCGTTTAAGTTTTTTTTAATTAAATTGTATTTTAAATTTTAATTAGTTTTATTATATGTAAAATTAATAGTTTTAATAAATAAATAATATAAAAATAATATTTTTATAAAAATTGTACTTTTTACAACTTTTTGTATATTTTTATATTTTGTCCCTTTTTAATCGTTTTAGCGTAATATTTGTATTTTTAGCTCATATTTAGTTTTAAACTTAGTTTATGTCATAGTTATTTTTACTTCTAGATTTTTAGGCTTTGCCGTAAAATCCCTTAAGTGCTTTTTCTTTAGACTAAGATTTAGGTGCTTTAGAATTTTGCGACGCCGTTTTTATATTTTAGTACCTTTTTAAGTTATTACCATTTGGGATATAGTTTTTCTTTTAAGCTTTAATATTTTTAGACGCAACTTTTAATTCTTAGTTTTTAATTCCTTTTTAAGTTACGACGCGCTATTTTCTTATTTTTATTTTTCGACGTTTTTCGACGCGCATTCTTTTTCTTTCTTATTTCTCGACGCTTTAGTTTTTAGGACTTAGAAATTTTCTCTATTTCTTATCTAATATCTCAAACAGAAAGAAAAATTATTTAATTGGTTAAATTAATGGACGTTGACAATTTTCTGCTTCGTAGTAATAGTTGGATTTGTTAGTGGCTGAGTTGTGAGCTCCCGATTTAAAGGGTTCTGGCTCCCTGCTGCATCTTTTGGCTATTCGAAATGTGGGCAAAAGCAGAAAAGTCTATTAATTGGACAACTTATATAAGTTTTTCTATTTTTATAACTAATAGGATAATTAGTAAATGCACCACATTGTAGCTAAAATTTGGCCATCGCAATAAAATGGAAAATTTTGAAAACAAGGCTATGGAAACTCTTTTTGATATCCAAAATCAATTAAATTAATACTCTCAAACGAGTGTTGATGACAATTCGTTCGGTCAATCTTGGATCACGAATGACGAAACAATAACTGGTTGTGAAATCTGTGGAGATTATCACTCAACATGGGAATGTTATTATTACGTTCCTATGAAAAATTACGAACCCACAGAACCTGAATGGAATGATTATGAAGAATACAATTCAAATTGGGATTATTCCCAAGAATATATCCAAACTCAACAACCAGTAGACGAGGAAAATTACGTGTCTGAAAATTTATTAGACAATATGAAAATCAAACTCGAAGAACTCAATGCTCAAAATGAACAAATGAGAGAGTTTGTAAACCGGCAAGCTGAAACTCTATCAGACTACACACCTGTTGATCTGAGGAGTCGTGTGCAAGAAAATCTCATATCATCGAATTTTGATGAATTCGAGAGCTCCGAAATCACCAACTATCCCGATGATACTTTTTATTCAGTCTTACCAATTTCACAACATATCGACACATTAGCCTCTACCGACAAAATCATCGATCCATCAATGGATAAAGAAGAAGTAAGGGTAACAAATTGGTACTCTTGGGAATACGATAACGTTGAAAATTTTACCCCCAAGGCCAAACCGAACTTCACCATTCCACAACCTTCCAACCCAATATTCTCAATAGACGAGTCATCCACCGGAAATGAACTACGAGCTGTAATAGATAATGACACCTCGAATTTCACCCAATTGGGTAATAGAGGTGAAAACTTTGACGTCGAGAATAAAAGGAAGGAAACGTTAGAAATTGTCCACCCTATAATATGTATGTCGGTGTATATCGATCCATTTGACCAAGAACCAGAAAAGAGACATATCTGTGATGACCCGGGAATTTCCGACTAAATTTAAACTTAATCTTTATATGTTTCCGACACGATAAGCAAAGTCTATAATGTTGAGTCTCAAAAATTTTGGAACTATGTTCATATAATTAAATTGATCTTTGACTACTCCCGACGATTCCCGAACACTTGTTATAAATAAATATGTACATGTATATGTATATTTGTATATAAATACAAATACAAATATAAATATATATAATAAATAGATATATAATTTGATACATATAATTTGTTATATTCATTAATAAATTTTTTTACTTATAGTTATTAATATCATTATTATTATAATTAGTAGTAAAAAGTATAATTTTGGTTATTAGGTTTATTATTATTATTACTAATGGAATTAATCAATTGTATTTAAAAGTTATTATTATCATTATTCTTATCACTATATATATTATTATTATTTTTATTAAGATTATTAGTATCTTTATTTGTAATTATTAGAATTTTGTGGTTAAAATATTTATAATTATAAATTAATAATGCGAATCAGATGGAGATAAAATAGTTAGGTATTAAAGTCATAAAATTAGTACGAGTTTGTTGAAATTTCGCAATCTGAGTATTTTTTTTCTATTGTGATTGATTTTCCTGTCTACGAGTTTGATACACATCAAATTAAATTCTCAATCCAAACAAAATCAATCATATCATAGGTACTACTTCAACTGCTCGATTACCATTCATATATACATAATTACATAATTGATACCCACTTCTATATACCATCAACTACACTTTTGTGTTTCATGACAACTAACATACACACTCTCTAGTACTTTTTTTTTCGCCATCTCCAAACCATCATAAACGAGAACCAAAAACTACCTTCATTACCTATTATCCTTTTTCGTTCACTAGCACCACCATGACCATCATCATGGCCATATTCGATTAAACAAAGCCACTTCAAACCCATCATCTTCGAATTTCTGTTTCATGATACGATACCCTATACAATTCTCTCCTTATCTTTTCCCATGTTCTTCTTCTTTGTAAATCATCAACTCACCACACCACTCTATTAAAATCCAAATCGCCACTGCTATGTACCTGTTTCGGTCTCCATTCGCTACAACTACCGCTACCTTATTTTTCTTGTTTTCCTCTCGGCTGAACCACTGCTTTATTTGTTTTAATTTTTTTTTTCTTTCTTCACGATGGTGATGAGGAGACAGAAATACGCATGAAGTTATATACCGAAATATAATCTATATAGGTGCTAAGTGATTATATATATGGAACCAATGAATACAAGCGTTAGTGCTTTGGTAGGGTCTCAATTAGACAAATGAAAGCCACTAGTGTGTGGAAATCGATTAATTAAGTTTAATGGATCACATGCTTTGCTTTTTTTTCTTTTGTCGAGTAATTGATGGAATAAATGGGGCCAAGGTGTAAATTGTACATATCTTTCTTTTGAGCTGTAAAAGGATAAAGCATGATGATAGATGATGCTATGATTATGATAATCTTATGTTAAGATGATGATGATGGAAATATTTAAATGATGATGGCGTAATTTTTTTTTTTCTGTTATACTACCACTGCCTTTCGACTAGTACCAGGCCAAGACAGAAATTAATTTGCATATTGGACCGTAAATTTTACTTTTAAAAGTTGGGCCGAGATTTAAGTGTCCTAGTTGGGCCGTAAATTTAATTAAATGATTGGGCCGAAGCGTTTATGGTGTTGGGCTTATGAAACGGTTTGGGCCGAATAACAGTGATGGGATAAAAACAGACGAGCAAGGTTTAAAGGGAATTAATTCGTGAATTATAACAGAAAAACCGAATTGGAGTAGATGGTTAGGGGTGTCGGTGTTATACGAGAGGTCGCGAGTTCAAGTCCTTTCTCGAGCACTTCTTTTTACTTGAAGCTTTTAAGGGTATAACTCTTTTAATTTTTATTTCTATTATTATTACTATTATTTTTATTATTACTAACTTATATTAGTATCATTATTAATTATTATTATTGTTATGATTATGAGTGTTATTATTATTGTTATTATTAGTGTTGTTATTGGAAAAAGTATTATTATTATTATTATTATTATTATTAATGTCATTAACAATACTATCACAAATATGATTATTATTATTAACACATGACTTTTTATTTATTTTTAGTAATATTGTCTTTATTATTTAATATTAAAAGTATTTTCATTTTTATTAACATTGGTAATAATATTATTAGAGTTATCATGATCTTTATCATAATTTGTATTATCTTTATATAGTAAATTATTGATTTACACTATACATATAAACGTATATATATTAATGTCACTATAGGTATAAATATTAAAATACAGAATAAATATATATATAACTTTTAAAAATAACGAATATATGACTAAACTGAATAAATAATATATACATAAACTGGTTTGATTATTATTACATGTCAATTATATGTTTTAATAAATATATGAATAATATAGGTTCGTGAATCCGAGGCCAACCCTGCATTGTTCAATATAGTCATATGTATTTTTACTACAAAATACATTAGGTGAGTTTCATTCGCCCTTTTTTTTACTCATTACATTTTTGGGCTGAGAATACATGCAAATGCTTTATTAACTGTTTTACAATATTTATATGTGTGAGTTTCATTAATCCCTTTTTAAATGCTTTTGCAATATATTTTTGGGACTGTGAATACATGCACTGCTTTTATAAATGTTTTACGAAATAGACACAAGTAATCGAAACTACATTCTATGGTTGGATTATCAAATCGAATATCACCCTATATAGTCTGGTAATCTAAGAATTAGGGAACAGAAACCCTAATTGACGCGAACTCTAAAGATAGATCTATCGGGCCCAACAAGCCCCATCCAAAGTACCGGATGCTTTAGTACTTCGAAATTTATATCATGTCCGAAGGAGGATCCCGGAATGATGGGGATATTTTAATATGCATATTGTTAATGTCGGTTACCAGGTGTTCAATCTATATGAATGATATTTTGTCTCTATGCATGGGACGTATGATTATGAGAAATGGAAGTATGAAATCTTGTGGTCTATTAAAATTATGAAATGATTCTTTATGATAAACTAATGAACTCACCAACCTTTTGGTTGACACTTTAAAGCATGTTTATTCTCAGGTACGAAAGAAATCTTCCGCTGTGCATTTGCTCATATTAGAGATATTACTTGGAGTCATTCATGACATATTTCCAAAGATGTTGCATTCGAGTCGTTGAGTTCATCAAGATTATTATTAAGTCAATTATATTTGGATATATTATGAAATGCTTTACATGCCTGTCAACTGTCGATGTAACGAAAGTTTGTCTTTTAAAAACGAATGCAATGTTTGTAAAATTTATCATATAGAGGTCAATTACCTCGCGATGTAATCAACTGTTGTGAATCGTTTGTAATCGATATGGACTTCGTCCGGATGGATTAGGACGGGTCTCTACAGTTGGTATCAGAGCGGTGGTCTTAGCGAACCAGGTCTTGCATTAGCGTGCCTAACTGATAGTCGTTAGGATGCATTAGTGAGTCTGGACTTCGACCGTGTCTGCATGTCAAAAGTTTTGCTTATCATTTTTATCCGGAAACATCTGCTTATCATCCTTAGGAAATTACCTACTCATTATTCTTAGTCTAGACACATTTTACTGCATTGACTGCATGAATAGTGTATAGACAAAATTCATATCTTAGCATATCTGTTATTGTAGACTTTGCCTGACAACTTCCGTAGATTCCTCCGAAATGTATGGGATTTTAGTATTATATATGCATAAGTAAATTATGTATTGCAGGGTACTAATCTACATCCTATAATCTATTTCTTATCGAAAATCCTTCATCTGATCGTACGAGATGAATCCCTCAACAAGTTCAAGTTCCTCGAATTTCGACAGCTATTCCGATATGGAAACACACTTGAGCTTCGAAAGCAGTATAACTGGAATGGATCAACAAAATCAATCATCATCAATTCGGGATGAATTGGCGATGGGTTCGTAGTCGACTAAACCAACAGAGACAAGAAGAAAGCGATCCTTTCCTTTCCACCAACCGAATTTACCTCTTGGCGATGAACCTGAAACACTTACCGGCGAACCTGTTTGTAATACTATTTTCTCTCTCATTTCCCGAATATCTCGCCAAGATTATATTCTATCCACAATTCTAAACCTTATTCATCCGCTCGTTCTGACCGACAATCATCCCGGAGTAATACAAGGAGTCAACGAACTTTGCGCTCGAGTAATCAATTTGGAAAATATGGTGCAAAACGTACCAGCTTCAGCAACATCACCGGTATCAACAGTACCACTAACAACCCAAGTTTTAACATCACACGCCTCAACATCTCATTCTGTACCTCGAGAATAATCGTCGTTCCACGTATCGTTCTACCTCATTTATCTTCGTTCGACATGGCGAATATGTAATCTCTAAAGTTTTAGAGATTATTTATTCTAGCTCTACCCGAAAACTAAATGAGTTTAATATTATGTTAACTCATTAAATCCATGATTACATCTGAAGAAAATATATATGTATATATGTTTTCATAAAGATTGTAACTAAAAATTCTTTTGTGCAAACTGTTAATGGTAAAAATATTTTAACGGGTAGGTAATACCCGAGGAATATTTAGATTTCACATTAATAAGTTACACTGCACATTCTTCCAAACCTGATTCAACAGTCACTTACTATCCTACTTACAACCACAGATATACGTATCCGTTCACCGCAGAATAACCATTTTCATTCAATTTTATATTTGGATTTTGACTTATCAGAATCCAACAAGTGGCATAATGAAGAAAACATTTGACAAAATAAAATTGGTTAGAAACAAACAAATTAACTATGAGAAATTTTGTTAAGAATCCACGCTAACTGTTCCTAGCTAATTGTTCCTAGCTAACTGATTACATTTTTATTTATCGCAATTTACATTCTCGCAATTTTATTTATCGTCATTTAATTTCTGTTATTTACTTTACGCACTTTATTTATCGTCATTTAAATTTCTGTTATTTATTTTTACGCACTTTAAATATCGGGACACACATACAAGGTTTTGACATATCATATCGACACATCTATATATATTATTTGGAATCACCATAGACACTCTATATGCAGTAATGATCGAGTTCTCTATACAGGGTTGAGGTTGATTCTCAAATAATATATATACTTTGAGTTGTGATCGAGTCTGAGATATGTACACGGGTCACGATATGAATTAATTAATTCGAATATTATATATTAAATTATATACGAATTGTTGAATTGCTAACTGAGGACTATCAATCGAGGACTATCAACATTGGACAATTAAAATGAATTAAAATATTGATTATAACATATGAAACTAAACAAATCTTCAAGTTGCCACTTGATTTCGTCTTAAACATCATTTATATCTTCACGATTACAATCTGCGTTCAAACCTTTCATGATTCTTGAAAACACCTCAATCAAGAGGATGAACCAACCGCACTTCATCTACGGAAGAAAAGATTTATGCATATAGTTATGCACCTAAAAACACTCAGAACCTGAGTAAACGTTTAACACGTAGCTATGCTAATTCCTTTAGCGTAATTATTACCGAAAATAACTTTGCATCTGCTGTTCGAGATAGCCATTTTTGTCACAGCTCCAGCAAGACAACTTCGACTTTTCATACGAAACAACCTTATTATAACGTTGATATATACGCGTGCTCTTTTATTGTTACCGGGAACCTTTTATATTCCACCATATTACCAGCAGACGTACCAGCAACCTCGTTGCTCCTTGGCTTAAATCTCTCCGAGAAATCACTATATTTATCTATTGAAGTCTCATCATGTACTCATCCACATCTTGTAACAAGAATTGCCATACCAATTATCGGGAAGCAGCAAATCTGTATTGTGAGTCTCGCAACGTTTCCACATCAACAGTTATATGTATCCATATAACATTTATCTCTTAGAACTATGATCTTCCATTCTGAAATTCCGAAAAGCACCCAGTCTGCGAATTAATGTTCTGAATTTTGAAAAGTTGAATGAAGCAACAAAAACTGTAAACGACCTCAATAGCAAAAGTTGATGATAAAGAATCGTATGTTGGCAAAGCTCAGAAAAAGTTTGAAACTGAAAAACTGATTGAGTAAACTACGAAGAGTCTCTGAACAAATCACAAGGACTAAACTTGTACATAAAAAAAAATCCTGATGATTCTGTTTCTGATGAAATCTTTAGCGAGTACCTTGCTTCTGACTTCAAACTCTTGAGGACAACTTTTCTTCACCATCCTTCGATATTAGAAATTCCAATTTATCATCGTATCTTTCGTTATAAATATCTTCCATATTTCTGAAGATATTTTCATAACTATTCTTATCTGAAATCATTAATCTCTTCGTGCTATCAGTGTTACATCATATAGAAACTGTTAGTTTCTATATTCTGTAAACTTTTGAGCTTAAAATATGAATATTATTGAAGTAATGTTGGGAACTGATGCATGAGTTAGTATAATATAATGACACTTGATCAACGTGATTATATTACAGTAAGTCATGCTGAGTTTCTAAATAGGACATGATGATTCACAGATTATAACGTCATCATGTGCCATGTTACACGACTCTTACATTTTATCTGATATATAAACATATCAAGAACATATTTTCTTGATAGTTCTATCTTTCCCGGATATTCTGGTAATTTGACGAATCAAGATTGTGCTATTACCATTTCTTTCTTAGAACATTAACTATGTTCATTTCGAAATTCATATCTATGAATTCTGGATCATTATTCGCTTGATTTAAAGTCGGGAAGAGAAAACAAAAGCATAGAGCTCCGAAATATAAAGGAGGATATAAAGCCCGATAACAACACGTAAATTACAAACCGTGTATGTCAATGTTTATCGCAACATAAAGACACGGGATAATTAAAAACCCTATAATCTCAAGGGCGAAGTAGGAGAAAACAGATTCCTCCGGTGGAAATTAGAAAAGGAGAATGAGTGTTGTGATAGTCAGGATAATGACAAGGATTAGAACTGGATGAAGCATATTGATTGATGATTTGGAAGAATGAATTAAAATATAGAAATTGGAAGTGATGGGAAATAATGAAATGGAAGAAGTTCATTTATAGTGAAAATACCATACAGAGCAATCGAGACAGGTGATCGCATTTAATTATAGAGATTTTATTTCCCATAAATCCTGAAGAATCAGATCTTATAGACTTCGAAGATTTTCTTTAAATTCCTTGAATTCCGGAATTCAAGCAAAACAACGTCAAAAGCTAAGACGCATCTTATTTTCTAAAATTCAACCCTCTACGTCAAAAGTTAAGACGCACCTTATTTTCTAAATTCCACCGTGACTACGTCAAAAGTTAAATCGCTATCTCAATCTGTTGTGACAGCTTCATTCGTACGCTTCACCTAATCGAATTATTTTATCATTATTATTCAATAATGATAAACCTCTAATTATCAACTCATATTGGTCATGAAAACATTTTTATTGTTAGCCATGACCACCTCACTCAAATTTCGGGACGAAATTTCTTTAACAGGTAGGTACTGTGATGACCCGGGAATTTCCGACTAAATTTAAACTTAATCTTTATATGTTTCCGACACGATAAGAAAAGTCTATAATGTTGAGTCTCAAAAATTTTGGAACTATGTTCATATAATTAAATTGATCTTTGACTACTCCCGACGATTCCCGAACACTTGTTATAAATAAATATGTACATGTATATGTATATTTGTATATAAATACAAATACAAATATAAATATATATAATAAATAGATATATAATTTGATACATATAATTTGTTATATTCATTAATAAATTTTTTTACTTATAGTTATTAATATCATTATTATTATAATTAGTAGTAAAAAGTATAATTTTGGTTATTAAGTTTATTATTATTATTACTAATGGAATTAATCAATTGTATTTAAAAGTTATTATTATCATTATTCTTATCACTATATATATTATTATTATTTTTATTAAGATTATTAGTATCTTTATTTGTAATTATTAGAATTTTGTGGTTAAAATATTTATAATTATAAATTAATAATGCGAATCAGATGGAGATAAAATAGTTAGGTATTAAAGTCATAAAATTAGTACGAGTTTGTTGAAATTTCGCAATCTGAGTATTTTTTTTCTATTGTGATTGATTTTCCTGTCTACGAGTTTGATACACATCAAATTAAATTCTCAATCCAAACAAAATCAATCATATCATAGGTACTACTTCAACTGCTCGATTACCATTCATATATACATAATTACATAATTGATACCCACTTCTATATACCATCAACTACACTTTTGTATTTCATGACAACTAACATACACACTCTCTAGTACTTTTTTTTTCGCCATCTCCAAACCATCATAAACGAGAACCAAAAACTACCTTCATTACCTATTATCCTTTTTCGTTCACTAGCACCACCATGACCATCATCATGGCCATATTCGATTAAACAAAGCCACTTCAAACCCATCATCTTCGAATTTCTGTTTCATGATACGATACCCTATACAATTCTCTCCTTATCTTTTCCCATGTTCTTCTTCTTTGTAAATCATCAACTCACCACACCACTCTATTAAAATCCAAATCGCCACTGCTATGTACCTGTTTCGGTCTCCATTCGCTACAACTACCGCTACCTTATTTTTCTTGTTTTCCTCTCGGCTGAACCACTGCTTTATTTGTTTTAATTTTTTTTCTTTCTTCACGATGGTGATGAGGAGACAGAAATACGCATGAAGTTATATACCAAAATATAATCTATATAGGTGCTAAGTGATTATATATATGGAACCAATGAATACAAGCGTTAGTGCTTTGGTAGGGTCTCAATTAGACAAATGAAAGCCACTAGTGTGTGGAAATCGATTAATTAAGTTTAATGGATCACATGCTTTGCTTTTTTTTCTTTTGTCGAGTAATTGATGGAATAAATGGGGCCAAGGTGTAAATTGTACATATCTTTCTTTTGAGCTGTAAAAGGATAAAGCATGATGATAGATGATGCTATGATTATGATAATCTTATGTTAAGATGATGATGATGGAAATATTTAAATGATGATGGCGTAATTTTTTTTTTCTGTTATACTACCACTGCCTTTCGACTAGTACCAGGCCAAGACAGAAATTAATTTGCATATTGGACCGTAAATTTTACTTTTAAAAGTTGGGCCGAGATTTAAGTGTCCTAGTTGGGCCGTAAATTTAATTAAATGATTGGGCCGAAGCGTTTATGGTGTTGGGCTTATGAAACGGTTTGGGCCGAATAACAGTGATGGGATAAAAACAGACGAGCAAGGTTTAAAGGGAATTAATTCGTGAATTATAACAGAAAAACCGAATTGGAGTAGATGGTTAGGGGTGTCGGTGTTATACGAGAGGTCGCGAGTTCGAGTCCTTTCTCGAGCACTTCTTTTTACTTGAAGCTTTTAAGGGTATAACTCTTTTAATTTTTATTTCTATTATTATTACTATTATTTTTATTATTACTAACTTATATTAGTATCATTATTAATTATTATTATTGTTATGATTATGAGTGTTATTATTATTGTTATTATTAGTGTTGTTATTGGAAAAAGTATTATTATTATTATTATTATTATTATTATTATTAATGTCATTAACAATACTATCACAAATATGATTATTATTATTAACACATGACTTTTTATTTATTTTTAGTAATATTGTCTTTATTATTTAATATTAAAAGTATTTTCATTTTTATTAACATTGGTAATAATATTATTAGAGTTATCATGATCTTTATCATAATTTGTATTATCTTTATATAGTAAATTATTGATTTACACTATACATATAAACGTATATATATTAATGTCACTATAGGTATAAATATTAAAATACAGAATAAATATATATATAACTTTTAAAAATAACGAATATATGACTAAACTGAATAAATAATATATACATAAACTGGTTTGATTATTATTACATGTCAATTATATGTTTTAATAAATATATGAATAATATAGGTTCGTGAATCCGAGGCCAACCCTGCATTGTTCAATATAGTCATATGTATTTTTACTACAAAATACATTAGGTGAGTTTCATTCGCCCTTTTTTTTACTCATTACATTTTTGGGCTGAGAATACATGCAAATGCTTTATTAACTGTTTTACAATATTTATATGTGTGAGTTTCATTAATCCCTTTTTAAATGCTTTTGCAATATATTTTTGGGACTGTGAATACATGCACTGCTTTTATAAATGTTTTACGAAATAGACACAAGTAATCGAAACTACATTCTATGGTTGGATTATCAAATCGAATATCACCCTATATAGTCTGGTAATCTAAGAATTAGGGAACAGAAACCCTAATTGACGCGAACTCTAAAGATAGATCTATCGGGCCCAACAAGCCCCATCCAAAGTACCGGATGCTTTAGTACTTCGAAATTTATATCATGTCCGAAGGAGGATCCCGGAATGATGGGGATATTTTAATATGCATATTGTTAATGTCGGTTACCAGGTGTTCAATCTATATGAATGATATTTTGTCTCTATGCATGGGACGTATGATTATGAGAAATGGAAGTATGAAATCTTGTGGTCTATTAAAATTATGAAATGATTCTTTATGATAAACTAATGAACTCACCAACCTTTTGGTTGACACTTTAAAGCATGTTTATTCTCAGGTACGAAAGAAATCTTCCGCTGTGCATTTGCTCATATTAGAGATATTACTTGGAGTCATTCATGACATATTTCCAAAGATCAAGATTATTATTAAGTCAATTATATTTGGATATATTATGAAATGCTTTACATGCCTGTCAACTGTCGATGTAACGAAAGTTTGTCTTTTAAAAACGAATGCAATGTTTGTAAAATTTATCATATAGAGGTCAATTACCTCGCGATGTAATCAACTGTTGTGAATCGTTTGTAATCGATATGGACTTCGTCCGGATGGATTAGGACGGGTCTCTACAATATCCATTTACTAAAAGCTACACTTAAAAAAGAATTAAGTAGTGACGATCGGGTGGGTCTAAACTTTAAACCCATTAATATATTTTATACCACCCGAGATGTAAATAACTGGCTCACTATTTTAATTCGTGGAACTTATTCTACCGACTTCACATGTCGTCAGCTAAGTGTGGGGAAGTTTAACCCCACTTAACGTTAAATTAGGGGTTCGGGTTAGTGCATAACTCGTTAATAAACATGCATAATAAATTAGGGTAAAAGACGCATTTTTAAAGATTAGCAAACAGTTCAGAAAAGCAACCGTTTTTGAAGAAAAATATGTGTGATAAAACAAGAAGGAATAAACGATGAGCCGCGCCATCTATCATTCGACGAGCTTTGTAATTACAAACTGGGTATTTTCAATCACTTTTCTACACTAATCACCCTCATGAATTTATAATTAGAGTCTGATTTCATGCAAATGAGGGCATTGCATGATCTCAAGTATGGGGAAGGGTTATAAATTCTCTCGGGTTTATACTTGGCTTATTTTCTAAATTTTATGAAAATTTGAAAAATTTTAAACTAAATGAATTTAAAATCATGTTTATATATATTTATGAACGGTGAAAACTAGGTGTTAATACCGAAATTATCGTTACCTCGGAAAGGACATAAATTGAGAAACACCCTAAAACGATTGAATTCATTTAAAATGGAATAAAGGAGAATAAAAAGGCAAAGAAAGAAACTAAGTGTGGGAAGAATGTGCCAAGTTATTCAATTAAAAACTATCTATCACATGTTTCTGTCAAGTTTATTGCAGGTGCTTTTGTTTTGGACTAAATTAACTATTTTACCCGATGAAAGAAAAGAAAAGATGGATCTACACGATGAATCAATTCGATCATTAAAAGGAAGTAAAGTCTTCCGAAAAAGACACGCGCTTCTTGATTTAGGTCAAGAAGTTGTCGTCCAGACCAGTTGTAGGTTGACGAAAAATCTAGAAAAGTCATCACTAAAATCAGCAGGAAATCCACGGACCTCAGCATCAAACAGGGTCGCCAAGTGGTCAGACTTATCCTAACCATGAGAGGGTCTGTCTCGTAAAATGGGGAGGGCACTGTGCAAATTAGCTTGATAAGACTAATGAATCAGATCCCCAGAAAGGATAATCTCCTTAAAAATTAAAAATCAGCTTTTAAGACTGATATTACTCAATCCTTGAGATTGACCTTAAAGATTGAGAATTCAAACTCATGAAATTCAATGATATCTAAACTCGAGCTTGAACGAGAAAATATTTTGATCAAAATTATAAACCGATTTGTTTTCTGAAAACCCATTTTCAATGCGTTCATTACCATTGAACGTAAAATCCTAGGAATTCACCTGGAATTCATTAGGTCACCTGAACCAAATCGGGTGTCAACCGTAAGAACGGTGGTTGCATAGCATGGTCGAAGACAGGACCTTGTGCCAGACCGAAAAATTCCTAGGGTGAGCTTTACTATTGCTCCTACAAAGGATAGTAATTGCGTCCGACACGTTATAGACCATAATTAAAAGCATGTCAGGGGACATTGCCTTAACAGTTGCTTGTTCAACGCTTTCCTTTACAACCGGACGGTAGTTTATCGAAAGGTAATATACGGAGCAAGTATACTGGACGTGTTGCTTTCCTAATACAAGGTTAGCAAGTGGGTGACACAAAACCACAAGTGTTGAGCTAAAATTTTCAAATCTGAAACCCACACAACCCACAAAAATATTTTGCAAACACCGGTGAAGGGTTATTCCGGAAAACGTGTCTAGGGTAAAAGCTAGATTGAATTTTTAAAAGATCAAATGTTTTCATAAAGATCCAATTTCCTAACGGATCTAAATTTTCATAGTCATGTGGGACTGTAAACCGCCTTTCAAATGTGCACTTTGCTTTGGAAACCGAAAGTAAATCGGCTATTTGATTGCAAGTGTCGTTGACCTAAACCCGAGGCAACTGTGGATGACACACCCACCTTTAACCATGGTTCTATCGTTACTATCATTGTTTATACCACCATATCAAAATCACTGATGTACAAAGTGTGATGAATAAAAAAGTGATTCATGTATGTTTTTATTTCAAGTTCTGTATTGCTTGAGGACAAGCAACGCTCAAGTGTGGGGATGTTTGATAAGGCTAAAATGGAACATATATTTCATAGCAATATCCCTCCTAAATAATAGGTTTTCATATGTAATTGTATTATATTTTCATTGTAATTGTTTAAATAAATAAGTGCGGAGACAAAAGGCGAAAACGAAGATTTGAAGACACAAGCGTCCAAAAAGCTCAAATGTTCAAGATACAATTCAAAAGGTTCAATTTATTGATGAAAAACGTCTAAAAATGACAAGAGTACAAGTTACAAAATGCAAAGTACAAGATATTAAATTGTACGCAAGGACGTTCGAAAATCCGGAACCGGGACATGAGTCAACTATCAACGCCCGACGCAACGGACCAAAAATTACAAGTCAACTATGCACAAGAATATATAATATAATATTTAAATAATTATATAAATTATTTATATATTATATATATTTAAAAATTATGTCGACAAGCTATGAGACAAATGATCCTGAGTTGGATTTTCAAACTCCGGGACTCGCGGAGTTTGAAGGCTAAAACCTCCACGACTCGCGGAGCTGTCAGAAATCAAAACTCCTATAAAAGATCACGAATTCTGCGAGTAAAAATAACATAATAATAATAATACTCCCTAGTATAATATAAATAAATATAATATATATATATATATATATATATATATATATATATATATATATATATATATATATATATATATATATATATATATATATATATATATATATATATATATATATATAATATAGATTAGTGTTATATTAGATTAGTTCGGGTTATGTATGTAGTGACCCGAACTTTTCCATGTTTATATATATTAATTGAGATTGATATTTACATGATTAAATGTTTCCAATATGTTAAGCAATCAAACTTGTTAAGACTTGATTAATTGAAATATGTTTCATATAGACAATTGACCACCCAAGTTGACCGGTGATTCACGGACGTTAAAACTTGTAAAAACTATATGATGACATATATATGGATATATATATAGTTAACATGATACTATGATAAGTAAACATATCATTAAGTATATTAACAATGAACTACATATGTAAAAACAAGACTACTAACTTAATGATTTTTAAACGAGACATATATGTAACGATTATCGTTGTAAAGACATTTAATGTATATATATCATATTAAGAGATATTAATACATGATAATATCATGATAATATAATAATTTAAAATCTCATTTGATATTATAAACATTGGGTTAACAACATTTAACAAGACCGTTAACCTAAAGGTTTAAAAACAACACTTACATGTAACGACTAACGATGACTTAACGACTCAGTTAAAATGTATATACATGTAGTGTTTTAATATGTATTTATACACTTTTTAAAGACTTAAATACACTTATCAAAATACTTCTACTTAACAAAAATGCTTACAATTACATCCTCGTTCAGTTTCATCAACAATTCTACTCGTATGCACCCGTATTCGTACTCGTACAATACACAGCTTTTAGATGTATGTACTATTGATATATACACTCCAATGATCAGCTCTTAGCAGCCCATGTGAGTCACCTAACACATGTGGGAACCATCATTTGGCAACTAGCATGAAATATCTCATAAAATTACAAAAATATGAGTAATCATTCATGACTTATTTACATGAAAACAAAATTACATATCCTTTATATCTAATCCATACACCAACGACCAAAAACACCTACAAACACTTTCATTCTTCAATTTTCTTCATCTAATTGATCTCTCTCAAGTTCTATCTTCAAGTTCTAAGTGTTCTTCATATATTCTACAAGTTCTAGTTACATAAAATCAAGAATACTTTCAAGTTTGCTAGCTCACTTCCAATCTTGTAAGGTGATCATCCAACCTCAAGAAATCTTTGTTTCTTACAGTAGGTTATCATTCTAATACAAGGTAATAATCATATTCAAACTTTGGTTCAATTTCTATAACTATAACAATCTTATTTCAAGTGATGATCTTACTTGAACTTGTTTTCGTGTCATGATTCTGCTTCAAGAACTTCGAGCCATCCAAGGATCCATTGAAGCTAGATCCATTTTTCTCTTTTCCAGTAGGTTTATCCAAGGAACTTAAGGTAGTAATGATGTTCATAACATCATTCGATTCATACATATAAAGCTATCTTATTCGAAGGTTTAAACTTGTAATCACTAGAACATAGTTTAGTTAATTCTAAACTTGTTCGCAAACAAAAGTTAATCCTTCTAACTTGACTTTTAAAATCAACTAAACACATGTTCTATATCTATATGATATGCTAACTTAATGATTTAAAACCTGGAAACACGAAAAACACCGTAAAACCGGATTTACGCCGTCGTAGTAACACCGCGGGCTGTTTTGGGTTAGTTAATTAAAAACTATGATAAACTTTGATTTAAAAGTTGTTATTCTGAGAAAATGATTTTTATTATGAACATGAAACTATATCCAAAAATTATGGTTAAACTCAAAGTGGAAGTATGTTTTCTAAAATGGTCATCTAGACGTCGTTCTTTCGACTGAAATGACTACCTTTACAAAAACGACTTGTAACTTATTTTTCCGACTATAAACCTATACTTTTTCTATTTAGATTCATAAAATAGAGTTCAATATGAAACCATAGCAATTTGATTCACTCAAAACGGATTTAAAATGAAGAAGTTATGGGTAAAACAAGATTGGATAATTTTTCTCATTTTAGCTACGTGAAAATTGGTAACAAATCTATTCCAACCATAACTTAATCAACTTGTATTGTATATTATGTAATCTTGAGATACCATAGACACGTATACAATGTTTCGACCTATCATGTCGACACATCTATATATATTTCGGAACAACCATAGACACTCTATATGTGAATGTTGGAGTTAGCTATACAGGGTTGAGGTTGATTCCAAAATATATATAGTTTGAGTTGTGATCAATACTGAGATACGTATACACTGGGTCGTGGATTGATTCAAGATAATATTTATCGATTTATTTCTGTACATCTAACTGTGGACAACTAGTTGTAGGTTACTAACGAGGACAGCTGACTTAAGAAACTTAAAACATCAAAATATATTAAAAGTGTTGTAAATATATTTTGAACATACTTTGATATATATGTATATATTGTTATAGGTTCGTGAATCAACCAGTGGCCAAGTCTTACTTCCCGACGAAGTAAAAATCTGTGAAAGTGAGTTATAGTCCCACTTTTAAAATCTAATATTTTTGGGATGAGAATACATGCAGGTTTTATAAATGATTTACAAAATAGACACAAGTACGTGAAACTACATTCTATGGTTGAATTATCGAAATCGAATATGCCCCTTTTTATTAAGTCTGGTAATCTAAGAATTAGGGAACAGACACCCTAATTGACGCGAATCCTAAAGATAGATCTATTGGGCCTAACAAACCCCATCCAAAGTAACGGATGCTTTAGTACTTCGAAATTTATATCATATCCGAAGGGTGTCCCGGAATGATGGGGATATTCTTATATATGCATCTTGTTAATGTCGGTTACCAGGTGTTCACTATATGAATGATTTTTATCTCTATGTATGGGATGTGTATTGAAATATGAAATCTTGTGGTCTATTATTATGATTTGATATATATATAGGTTAAACCTATAACTCATCAACATTTTTGTTGACGTTTTAAGCATGTTTATTCTCAGGTGATTATTAAGAGCTTCCGCTGTCGCATACTTAAATAAGGACGAGATTTGGAGTCCATGCTTGTATGATATTGTGTAAAAACTGCATTCAAGAAACTTATTTTGTTGTAACATATTTGTATTGTAAACCATTATGTAATGGTCGTGTGTAAACAGGATATTTTAGATTATCATTATTTGATAATCTACGTAAAGCTTTTTAAAACCTTTATCTATGAAATAAAGGTTATGGTTTGTTTTAAAAATGAATGCAGTCTTTGAAAAATGTCTCATATAGAGGTCAAAACCTCGCAACGAAATCAATTAATATGGAACGTTTTTAATCAATAAGAACGGGACATTTCAGTTGGTATCCGAGCGTTGGTATTAGAGAACCAGAATTTTGCATTAGTGTATCTTATCGAGTTTGTTAGGATGCATTAGTGAGTCTGGACTTCGACCGTGTTTACTTGAAAAATGATTGCTTAACAAATTTTGTTGGAAACTATATATTTTTAACATGTGAATATTATGTGATATATTAATCTCTTAACGCGTTTGATATTATGTGATAGATGTCTACCTCTAGAACAAGTCCCATTGACTCACCTAATAATAATGAAGAGTCAAATGTAAATTGGAATGATTCGTGGACTGATTCACAAGTTCCCGAAGAGGAACCGGAAGAAGAGTCGGAACCGGAAGAAGAATCGGAACCGGAAGAAGAATCGGAACCGGATGAAGAAATAGAACCGGTGGGGGAAATAATAAAATGGTTAAGTAAAAGAAAATCCTCAACCAACCGACCAAGGTTAATTATGGTCAATGGTGTTTCCGCCAAGGAAGCAAAATATTGGGAGGATTACCAATTCTCCGATGAATCGGATTCCGACGAGAATTCCGATGATGTTATAGAAATTACCCCAACTGAATTTAAAAAGGCAAAAGAAAATAATAAGGGAAAGGGCATAAAAATAGAGAAATCTAATTCCAACCCCGATGAACTTTATATGTATCGTCAACCCCCGAAGTCCTTAAGTTGTAACAATGACCCGGGAACCTCTAAACCACCAGGTTTTTCTAAACCAATGTGGATAACGACGGCTCGTATTAGGGGAAAATCATATATCCCTAGAAACTTGGCAAAACGAACCAAAACCGAAGAAGAAGAAACAAGCGAGTCGGAATAAGATAGTTGTATTCATGTGGTGTAATATATGTAATATAGTGTGCTTATGCTTTATGATATATGTAAAAATTGCTTGTATTAATAAGTATTTTTTTTATGAATCTAACTCTTGTCTATTTTACAGTATAAAAACGCAAAATGGATAGACAACCCAATATTTTAAGAGACCTACCCGGAGACATGATTGATGAAATCTTGTCTAGAGTCGGTCAGAATTCCTCGGCACAACTATTTAAGGCGAGATCAGTTTGTAAGACATTCGAAGAACGTTCCAAGAATGTCTTGGTTTATAAGAGACTTTCGTTTGAAATATGGGGGATATCACATTGGGAAACCCATAAGTTACGATGTGTTTACTTTGACGCATATATTGCGGGGAACCCAAATGCTATTTTACGCAATAGGTTAAGAAATTATTTTGACTCAATATATCCGAATATTGGACTTCGTGATTTAGAAAAAGCGGCTAACATGCAACATAAAGAAGCATGTTATGCTTACGGATTAGTAATGTTCGCTTCTCACCAAAGTGAGAACAAGAACATCGGGCTACAACTATTAAACAAAACGTTCCCACAAGTGACGGAGTCGGTAATTGGGGTAAGAAATGAGGTTTTTAGATTGTTACGGGACTGTTGGACATTACGTAACCCTCGTCCCTTTGACGACGTTACAACACGCTGTCTTATCAACGGCCATAACGGTTATGTTGCACAAGACCAAGGATGGGAAGTAGTCCTAGTAAAACCAGAATGCATGACTTGTTTCTGGACGTATGAATTACGTGTCTTTATTGCCTTTGCTGAACGACTTGTGTACTAGCTAGAATTATCTTCACAACTATCTTGTATCAAAGTTATTGTGTGCTATATTTCATGCTTTATGTAAAATAAGCGGTATTGTAAGTTTGTAAAATATTGTATAAAAGTTTGAACGCGAAATATTATTATAATCAGTTTTTCATATAGAATTGTAGTAGTTGAATTGTATATTAGCTACTAAGTATGAACTTAACGGGTAGGTACTACCCGAATTTAAACTTATAAAACGCTAATATGAAGAAAAAGCTTTTATAAATGAGTTCATATTATACTACGAAATACTATTAACTACTCTTAATATTCTGTATGATTAACTTGTTCCATTTAACTATTTTGAAGGAAATGGCACCGACTACTCGACACACCGTGAATATGAATGAAGAGGAATTTCGTACTTTTCTAGCTTCAAACATAGCCGCAGTACAGGCTGCGCTACATACCAACAATAACCTTGGATCTAGCAGTACAGGAAATCGTGTAGGATGCACCTACAAAGAATTCACTGCCTGCAAACCTTTGGAATTTGATGGAACCGAAGGACCGATCGGATTGAAACGGTGGACCGAGAAGGTTGAATCGGTGTTTGCCATAAGTAAGTGTACTGAAGAGGACAAAGTGAAGTACGCTACGCATACCTTCACAGGTTCTGCGTTAACATGGTGGAATACCTATCTAGAGCAAGTGGGACAAGACGATGCGTACGCACTACCGTGGTCAGCATTCAAGCACTTGATGAACGAGAAGTACCGTCCCAGAACCGAGGTCAATAAGCTCAAGACAGAACTTAGAGGGTTACGAACCCAAGGATTTGATATTACCACGTACGAAAGACGATTCACAGAATTGTGCCTATTGTGTCCGGGAGCATTCGAAGATGAGGAAGAGAAGATCGACGCGTTTGTGAAAGGATTACCGGAAAGAATCCAAGAAGATATAAGTTCACACGAGCCCGCCTCCATACAACAGGCATGTAGAATGGCTCACAAACTAGTGAACCAGATTGAAGAAAGAATTAAAGAACAGACTGCTGAAGAGGCCAATGTGAAGCAAGTCAAAAGAAAGTGGGAGGAAAACGGTGATAAGAATCACCAATACAACAACAACAGCAATTATAACAATAATCGCAACAACAATCCTAACAATCGCAACATCAATCGCAACTACAACAAACGGCCCAACAACAACAACAACAACAACAACAACAACAACCACAACAATCATCTTAACAACAATAATAACCGCAACAACAACAACAATCAGAAGCAGCTATGCCAAAGGTGTGAAAAGTATCACTCGGGGTTCTGCACCAAATTTTGCAACAAGTGTAAAAGAAATGGTCATAGCGCGGCGAAGTGTGATGTCTACGGACCAGGGGTTAACAGAACGAAAGGAACAAATGGTGTCGGAACGAGTAATGGCGGAGCAAGTAGTGTCGGAGCAAGTTATGCCAATGTAGTTTGTTATAAATGTGGAAAACCGGGCCACATTATTAGAAATTGCCCGAACCAGGAGAACACGAATGGACAAGGCCGCGGAAGAGTTTTCAATATTAATGCGGCAGAGGCACAGGAAGACCCGGAGCTTGTTACGGGTACGTTTCTTATTGACAATAAATCTGCTTACGTTTTATTGATTCGGGTGCGGATAGAAGCTATATGAGTAGAGATTTTTGTGCTAAATTAAGTTGTCCATTGACGCCTTTGGATAGTAAATTTTTACTCGAATTAGCAAATGGTAAATTAATTTCAGCAGATAATATATGTCGGAATCGAGAAATTAAACTGGTTAGCGAAACATTTAAGATTGATTTGATACCAGTAGAGTTAGGGAGTTTTGATGTGATAATCTGTATGGACTGGTTGAAAGAAGTGAAAGCAGAGATCGTTTGTTACAAAAATGAAATTCGCATTATACGAGAAAAAGGAAAACCCTTAATGGTGTACGGAGAAAAGGGCAACACGAAGCTACATCTTATTAGTAATTTGAAGGAACAAAAACTAATAAGAAAAGGTTGCTATGCTGTTCTAGCACACGTCGAGAAAGTACAAACTGAAGAAAAGAGCATCAATGATGTTCCCATCGCAAAAGAATTTCCCGATGTATTTCCTAAAGAATTACCGGGATTACCCCTACATCGATCCGTTGAATTTCAAATAGATCTTGTACCAGGAGCTGCACCAATAGCTCGTGCTCCTTACAGACTCGCACCCAGCGAGATGAAAGAACTACAAAGCCAATTACAAGAACTTTTAGAGCGTGGTTTCATTCGACCAAGCACATCACCGTGGGGAGCTCCTGTTTTGTTTGTCAAGAAGAAAGATGGTACATTCAGGTTGTGTATCGACTACCGAGAGTTGAACAAACTTACCAACAAGAACCGCTACCCACTACCGAGAATCGATGACTTATTTGATCAACTACAATTCTCGTCTGTTTATTCAAAGATTGACTTACGTTCCGGGTATCATCAAATGCGGGTGAAAGAAGATGATATTCCAAAGACTGCTTTCAGAACACGTTACGGTCATTACGAGTTTATGGTCATGCCGTTTGGTTTAACTAATGCACCAGCTGTGTTCATGGACCTTATGAACCGAGTGTGTGGACCATACCTTGACAAGTTTGTCATTGTTTTCATTGATGACATACTTATTTACTCAAAGAATGACCAAGAACACGGTGAACATTGGAGAAAGGTGTTAGAAGTATTGAGGAAGGAAGAATTGTACGCTAGGTTTTCAAAGTGTGCATTTTGGTTGGAAGAAGTTCAATTCCTCGGTCACATAGTGAACAAAGAAGGTATTAAGGTGGATCCGGCAAAGATAGAAACTGTTGAAAAGTGGGAAACCCCGAAAACTCCGAAACACATACGCCAGTTTTTAGGACTAGCTGGTTACTACAGAAGGTTCATCCAAGACTTTTCCAGAATAGCAAAACCCTTGACTGCATTAACGCATAAAGGGAAGAAATTTGAATGGAATGATGAACAAGAGAAAGCGTTTCAGTTATTGAAGAAAAAGCTAACTACGGCACCTATATTGTCATTGCCTGAAGGGAATGATGATTTTGTGATTTATTGTGATGCATCAAAGCAAGGTCTCGGTTGTGTATTAATGCAACGAACGAAGGTGATTGCTTATGCATCTAGACAATTGAAGATTCACGAACAAAATTATACGACGCATGATTTGGAATTAGGCGCGGTTGTTTTTGCATTAAAGACTTGGAGGCACTACTTATATGGGGTCAAAAGTATTATATATACCGACCACAAAAGTCTTCAACACATATTTAATCAGAAACAACTGAATATGAGGCAGCGTAGGTGGATTGAATTATTGAATGATTACGACTTTGAGATTCGTTACCACCCGGGGAAGGCAAATGTGGTAGCCGATGCCTTGAGCAGGAAGGACAGAGAACCCATTCGAGTAAAATCTATGAATATAATGATTCATAATAACATTACTACTCAAATAAAGGAGGCGCAACAAGGAGTTTTAAAAGAGGGAAATTTAAAGGATGAAATACCCAAAGGATCGGAGAAGCATCTTAATATTCGGGAAGACGGAACCAGGTATAGGGCTGAAAGGATTTGGGTACCAAAATTTGGAGATATGAGAGAAATGGTACTTAGAGAAGCTCATAAAACCAGATACTCAATACATCCTGGAACGGGGAAGATGTACAAGGATCTCAAGAAATATTTTTGGTGGCCGGGTATGAAAGCCGATGTTGCTAAATACGTAGGAGAATGTTTGACGTGTTCTAAGGTCAAAGCTGAGCATCAAAAACCATCAGGTCTACTTCAACAACCCGAAATCCCGGAATGGAAATGGGAAAACATTACCATGGATTTCATCACTAAATTGCAAAGGACTGCAAGTGGTTTTGATACTATTTGGGTAATAGTTGATCGTCTCACCAAATCAGCACACTTCCTGCCAATAAGAGAAGATGACAAGATGGAGAAGTTAGCACGACTATATTTGAAGGAAGTCGTCTCCAGACATGGAATACCAATCTCTATTATCTCTGATAGGGATGGCAGATTTATTTCAAGATTCTGGCAGACATTACAGCAAGCATTAGGAACTCGTCTAGACATGAGTACTGCCTATCATCCACAAACTGATGGGCAGAGCGAAAGGACGATACAAACACTTGAAGACATGCTACGAGCATGTGTTATTGATTTCGGAAACAGTTGGGATCGACATCTACCATTAGCAGAATTTTCCTACAACAACAGCTACCATTCAAGCATTGAGATGGCGCCGTTTGAAGCACTTTATGGTAGAAAGTGCAGGTCTCCGAATTGTTGGAGTGAAGTGGGGGATAGACAGATTACGGGTCCGGAGATTATACAAGAAACTACCGAGAAGATCATCCAAATTCAACAACGGTTGAAAACCGCCCAAAGTCGACAAAAGAGCTACGCTGACATTAAAAGAAAAGATATAGAATTTGAAATTGGAGAGATGGTCATGCTTAAAGTTGCACCTTGGAAAGGCGTTGTTCGATTTGGTAAACGAGGGAAATTAAATCCAAGGTATATTGGACCATTCAAGATTATTGATCGTGTCGGACCAGTAGCTTACCGACTAGAGTTACCTCAACAACTCGCGGCTGTACATAACACTTTCCACGTCTCGAATTTGAAGAAATGTTTTGCTAAAGAAGATCTCACTATTCCGTTAGATGAAATCCAAATCAACGAAAAACTTCAATTCATCGAAGAACCCGTCGAAATAATGGATCGTGAGGTTAAAAGACTTAAGCAAAACAAGATACCAATTGTTAAGGTTCGATGGAATGCTCGTAGAGGACCCGAGTTCACCTGGGAGCGTGAAGATCAGATGAAGAAGAAATACCCACATCTATTTCCAGAAGATTCGTCAACACCTTCAACAGCTTAAAATTTCGGGACGAAATTTATTTAACGGGTAGGTACTGTAGTGACCCGAACTTTTCCATGTTTATATATATTAATTGAGATTGATATTTACATGATTAAATGTTTCCAATATGTTAAGCAATCAAACTTGTTAAGACTTGATTAATTGAAATATGTTTCATATAGACAATTGACCACCCAAGTTGACCGGTGATTCACGAACGTTAAAACTTGTAAAAACTATATGATGACATATATATGGATATATATATAGTTAACATGATACTATGATAAGTAAACATATCATTAAGTATATTAACAATGAACTACATATGTAAAAACAAGACTACTAACTTAATGATTTTTAAACGAGACATATATGTAACGATTATCGTTGTAAAGACATTTAATGTATATATATCATATTAAGAGATATTCATACATGATAATATCATGATAATATAATAATTTAAAATCTCATTTGATATTATAAACATTGGGTTAACAACATTTAACAAGACCGTTAACCTAAAGGTTTAAAAACAACACTTACATGTAACGACTAACGATGACTTAACGACACAGTTAAAATGTATATACATGTAGTGTTTTAATATGTATTTATACACTTTTTAAAGACTTAAATACACTTATCAAAATACTTCTACTTAACAAAAATGCTTACAATTACATCCTCGTTCAGTTTCATCAACAATTCTACTCGTATGCACCCGTATTCGTACTCGTACAATACACAGCTTTTAGATGTATGTACTATTGGTATATACACTCCAATGATCAGCTCTTAGCAGCCCATGTGAGTCACCTAACACATGTGGGAACCATCATTTGGCAACTAGCATGAAATATCTCATAAAATTACAAAAATATGAGTAATCATTCATGACTTATTTACATGAAAACAAAATTACATATCCTTTATATCTAATCCATACACCAACGACCAAAAATACCTACAAACACTTTCATTCTTCAATTTTCTTCATCTAATTGATCTCTCTCAAGTTCTATCTTCAAGTTCTAAGTGTTCTTCATATATTCTACAAGTTCTAGTTACATAAAATCAAGAATACTTTCAAGTTTGCTAGCTCACTTCCAATCTTGTAAGGTGATCATCCAACCTCAAGAAATCTTTTTTTCTTACAGTAGGTTATCATTCTAATACAAGGTAATAATCATATTCAAACTTTGGTTCAATTTCTATAACTATAACAATCTTATTTCAAGTGATGATCTTACTTGAACTTGTTTTCGTGTCATGATTCTGCTTCAAGAACTTCGAGCCATCCAAGGATCCATTGAAGCTAGATCCATTTTTCTCTTTTCCAGTAGTTTTATCCAAGGAACTTAAGGTAGTAATGATGTTCATAACATCATTCGATTCATACATATAAAGCTATCTTATTCGAAGGTTTAAACTTGTAATCACTAGAACATAGTTTAGTTAATTCTAAACTTGTTCGCAAACAAAAGTTAATCCTTCTAACTTGACTTTTAAAATCAACTAAACACATGTTCTATATCTATATGATATGCTAACTTAATGATTTAAAACCTGGAAACACGAAAAACACCGTAAAACCGGATTTACGCCGTCGTAGTAACACCGCGGGCTGTTTTGGGTTAGTTAATTAAAAACTATGATAAACTTTGATTTAAAAGTTGTTATTCTGAGAAAATGATTTTTATTATGAACATGAAACTATATCCAAAAATTATGGTTAAACTCAAAGTGGAAGTATGTTTTCTAAAATGGTCATCTAGACGTCGTTCTTTCGACTGAAATGACTACCTTTACAAAAACGACTTGTAACTTATTTTTCCGACTACAAACCTATACTTTTTCTATTTAGATTCATAAAATAGAGTTCAATATGAAACCATAGCAATTTGATTCACTCAAAACGGATTTAAAATAAAGAAGTTATGGGTAAAACAAGATTGGATAATTTTTCTCATTTTAGCTATGTGAAAATTGGTAACAAATCTATTCCAACCATAACTTAATCAACTTGTATTTTATATTATGTAATCTTGAGATACCATAGACACGTATACAATGTTTCGACCTATCATGTCGACACATCTATATATATTTCGGAACAACCATAGACACTCTATATGTGAATGTTGGAGTTAGCTATACAGGGTTGAGGTTGATTCCAAAATATATATAGTTTGAGTTGTGATCAATACTGAGATACGTATACACTGGGTCGTGGATTGATTCAAGATAATATTTATCGATTTATTTCTGTACATCTAACTGTGGACAACTAGTTGTAGGTTACTAACGAGGACAGCTGACTTAAGAAACTTAAAACATCAAAATATATTAAAAGTGTTGTAAATATATTTTGAACATACTTTGATATATATGTATATATTGTTATAGGTTCGTGAATCAACCAGTGGCCAAGTCTTACTTCCCGACGAAGTAAAAATCTGTGAAAGTGAGTTATAGTCTCACTTTTAAAATCTAATATTTTTGGGATGAGAATACATGCAGGTTTTATAAATGATTTACAAAATAGACACAAGTAAGTGAAACTACATTCTATGGTTGAATTATCGAAATCGAATATGCCCCTTTTTATTAAGTCTGGTAATCTAAGAATTAGGGAACAGACACCCTAATTGACGCGAATCCTAAAGATAGATCTATTGGGCCTAACAAACCCCATCCAAAGTACCGGATGCTTTAGTACTTCGAAATTTATATCATATCCGAAGGGTGTCCCGGAATGATGGGGATATTCTTATATATGCATCTTGTTAATGTCGGTTACCAGGTGTTCACCATATGAATGATTTTTATCTCTATGTATGGGATGTGTATTGAAATATGAAATCTTGTGGTCTATTATTATGATTTGATATATATATAGGTTAAACCTATAACTCACCAACATTTTTGTTGACGTTTTAAGCATGTTTATTCTCAGGTGATTATTAAGAGCTTCCGCTGTCGCATACTTAAATAAGGACGAGATTTGGAGTCCATGCTTGTATGATATTGTGTAAAAACTGCATTCAAGAAACTTATTTTGTTGTAACATATTTGTATTGTAAACCATTATGTAATGGTCGTGTGTAAACATGATATTTTAGATTATCATTATTTGATAATCTACGTAAAGCTTTTTAAAACCTTTATCTATGAAATAAAGGTTATGGTTTGTTTTAAAAATGAATGCAGTCTTTGAAAAATGTCTCATATAGAGGTCAAAACCTCGCAACGAAATCAATTAATATGGAACGTTTTTAATCAATAAGAACGGGACATTTCAATGTAAAGGTTATTTTACGGGTTTTAAAGTCGGAGCTCTGTCCGTGTAACACTACGCGATAAATAATCAATGTAAGCTATGTTCTCCTTTTTAAATTAATGTCTCGTACTTAAGTTATTATTATGCTTATTTAAGACGAAGTAATCATGATGTTGGGCTAAAAATATTAAAATTGGGTAATTGAGCTTTGTACCATAATTGGGGTTTGGACAAAAGAACGACACTTGTGGAAATTAGACTATGGGCTATTAATGGGCTTTATATTTGTTTAACTAAATGATAGTTTGTTAATTTTAATATAAAGATTTACAATTGGATGTACCTATAAATAACCATATACACTCGATCGGACACGATGGGCGGGATATTTATAAGTACGAATTGTTGTTCATTTGACCAGACACGGGAATGAATTAATAGTCTATGGAATTATTAAAACAGGGGTGAAATTATGTACAAGGACACTTGGCATAATTGATAACAAAGTATTAAAACCTTGGGTTACACGCAGTCGATAACCTGGTGTAATTATTAAACAAAGTATTAAAACCTTGTTACAGTTTAAGTCCCCAATTAGTTGGAATATTTGACTTCGGGTATAAGGATAATTTGACGAGGACACTCGCATTTTATATTTATGACTGATGGACTGTTATGGACAAAAACCAGATGGGCATATTAAATAATCCAGGACAAAGGACAATTAACCCATGGGCATAAAACCAAAATCAACACGTCAAACATCATGATTACGGAAGTTTAAATAAGCATAATTGTTTTATTGTATTTTTCATCGTACTTTTATTTACTCGCTATTTTATTTAACGTCATTTATTTATTGTCATTTATTTTTCGCTACTTTAATTATCGTCATTTATATTTTGCATTAGGTTTTAATTGTAACTTAAAATATAAATCGACAAACCGGTCATTAAACGGTAAACCCCCTTTTTATATATTATTATATATATATATATATATATATATATATATATATATATATATATATATATATATATATATATATATATATATATATATATATTTATATATTTTGTACAAATATAGTTGTTTAAAAATATAGTGTGCAATAAGCCTGCTCCCTGTGGAACGAACCGGACTTACTAAAAACTATACTACTCTACGATTAGGTACACTGCCTATAGTGTTGTAGCAAGGTTTAGGTATATCCATTTTGTAAATAAATAATTAAAACTTGTGTAGTTTGTATCACTTTTCGTAGTAAAATATAGTACTATCACGTACCCCCACGCTACCACATCACTTACTTTATACTTTTTATTTAATGATGAATGATGATGGTACTTAAGACCTAATTTACGTACTTTTAAACCTTTGGGAACGATTTACTGACTTAGTAACTTTTGACTTAGGTTGAAGACTTTTTGGACAACATACTTGCTTACTTTTCCCGTGTCAACTTTACTACTACTTTTCACTGTGAGTTATAGCATCCCTTTTTACTTTAACTATTTTGGGAACTGAGAATACATGCGCATTTTACGTTTTACATACTAGGCACGAGTACTTAAACTTTATATATGTGTGGGTTATACAACGGCATAAACTTTCCCCTTAGCTCGGTAATGTTTAGTCATCGGTCTTTGAACCGGTGAACGCGAATCTTAGATATGGATCCATAGGGTTTGACATCCCCACTCGGGCTAGTAGCGCTAGCATTTAACGGGTGTTTAATACTTCATAAACATACGCACTCGCCAAGTGTACTTTTAAGGGGTGATAAACGTTAAGTTAGTTACCAAGTGCCCACGGTTATACATATACTTTTCATACTGTTTTGATACACTATTTGTAGCACTGAAATCTCGTGGCCTACCTTACATTACTATTATACTTAAACTATAGCTCACCAACCTTTGTGTTGACATTTTTAAGCATGTTTTTCTCAGGTGCTTAAGGTTGCTTGCTTCTGCTGTTATACTAGTCATGCCTTGTAGACACCCGCTGCACTTGTTAGAGTTGTCACCGCATGAAACGTTTTATTTGCATTCAAACTATGTTACCTTTTGAAACAATGATTTGTAACGACCATTGGGTCACGTACTATTACTAATTGCTTCTGTTAATTGAAGCATACTTTTGTTGTAAGGTATTTGATGTTGGTTAAGACATCACCTTTATTCATGAATGCAAATTTCTTTTGAAACCGCATATAGCATTTGACCTTGTAATGATCCTGTTGTTGATGGTCCGTACACGATGGTTTAGTACGGGGCATCACACACACACACACACACACACACACACACACACACACACACACATATATATATATATATATATATATATATATATATATATATATATATAATTCGGCATACTTGTCATTTAAAAAGTTCTAATGAACTATGGGGTATTAATTTTTTGGATTTGTCTAACATTAGCTCTTAGGGCTATACTTAACGAAAATTGTTATGCATACTTTATAGTACATTAAGTTAGTGAGGGAGTTGGTTAGGAATAATTAATGGATCGTTATTACAAAGTATAACAAAATAATGTTGGTTGATGAACAGAAATATTCTTATTGCTTCGATTAGCCTTTGGGGTGTTTACGGATGTGTAGTTCAGTGTCAAGATTCAGAAGGATTCTCAAAAGCAATGCAAGGTCCAGCCATGGGTGGGGATGAATTCTTGGCAGTACATTCAATGGAAGATAGGAAGGGCACCTTTTCTAGATTCACTTGGCTAAAAATTTAAGGTCTACCATATGAATGTGGCATGGTTGATAATGTTATAGCTATTGCAAAAAAGTATGGCACAATGTTGTGTGTTGACATAGCGACCCACAAAAAGTCACAGTCATGCTTCTCTTACGTCTTTACGGAGTGCTCTGATCCAGGAGAAATCCACGATTATCAGTACACTAAATTTAAAAATTCAAAAACTTATAAAGTATGGGTTGAAGAAGATAAATCACACACTCTCAATGATTCACTTTTTTCAGATCTAGATATAGAAAATTTTAATTCTGAGGTGTTAAGGTTATCGACGGCCATAGCCAACTTAGGCAGCTTACCGGAAGTTGACGAACATGAAGAGGCTGGTGGTTGCTCTGATCCGGAAATTGGCAATTTAAATTTTGAATCGACACCCATCGTTGCAAGTGAAAAAGGTGGGAAAAAGGTAGATTATCTACCAAATTCTATTAATGAAGTGTACTTCAAATTTTTAACAACTTCCAAGGTAATCCTAATCTTATTATAACTAGTGCTCCTAAAAGAGACATTAGGGAACCTGCTTTTGCAAAGGAGAAACAAAGCATGTACAACTATGGATCTAAAGTTAGTCCTTTAACCAATCCATCTATCTCTCCTGTTGTCTCCCATAATAGTCCAGTGAACAATCCCATCGCAAAAATTGTACCAATTCTCCTAGCAAGTTACAAACCCCTGGTATTTCTTGTCCCACATCCGAATGCAAAGATCCTTGTTCTAGTTTTCATAATAATTTCCTAAAAGTCAAACAACGTGAGTCTCTTGAATCGGATCCCAAATTTACATAACTTTAAATCAAACCTCTCAAAAAACGCTAAAAAGAAACTACTAAAGGCTAAATCGGGCAATTTAGATAAAGATTCTTTTAACTCTTCTTTGCTAGTTGATAATAATGATGATGATGGGTTAGATGGTTTTACAAACCCCATTGTTAACCTTAAACAACCAAAGCCGATTAGAAACTTGTTAATCCTATTAAAGAGGTCATTCATTTGAAAAAGTACAATGAGTTCTTTAGTCAGATGAGTCAATATAGTGAGCCACCAACACCTCCTCATAAAAAACGTCAGTGAGATTGGCATCTTGGAATACGAGAGGTCTCGGGAGTAAGGATAGGGGTCGTATGGTAGCTAACTTTCTTTTACACTTCGTTGCAACTCAAAAAAGTATGGTCAAGGAGGTTCGGGTTCCGGTTATGAATTAAATTTTGGAAAACAACGTTGGAGAGACGATTTTCTCAAACTTATCGACGTAGTATTTGTTCTATTATGGATTGCTACTTTTACTGCGTCAAGTATGAAGTTACTTACTATAAACGTGTACGCCCCGTACATTGAGGCTTTAATGAGTATGCCTTCGGACCAATTTCCGATATGAGTAATGAATGACTTGGACCTGCCTGCGTTTGGGTGATTTTAACTATTTTAACTACACTTGTTTTTCGGATGAGAGGTTGCGTGAAGAGCAGGATGTGGCAATCATGGAAGGTGTTAGCTCTTTTTCGAGATGGGTGGAACCCATGCCTTTTCCTCCCCAAGTGTATGAGGCCTGCGAACACTTTTATCTGTGATATCTCAGGTTGTTTTAGTTAGGGATGAGCAAAAGTCCCGAAAAACCGAAACCGAACCGGTACCGAAAATCGGTACCAAGAGGGATTAGGTTTCGGTTTCGGTTCTTGGTTTTGAGAAATTTCGGTTTCGGTATTTTCGGTATCGGTACCGGTTCGGTACGGGAAAACCGATTTTTTATACCGAATTTCGAAGATTAAGTTTTGAACAGGTTATTACTGTTGTATTACACAAATATATGAAACAAACTGTAAACTATGAAGTTTTATGAAGCCTTTTATTTATTACTCCGTATCATTTTGGTTTTAATTAACATGAATTAATCAAATAACAGATAGTTCTTGAAACAAGAAAAACATAACAAATAATAGGAGAGTTGCTAGTACTCCATGCTGAATTTTGAAAACTAACGCAAGCTTTAATTAATAGAGTTAAAATAATATCATCTATACAGTTTAAACGAGCAGTGTTTATACACAAGTTAAAAGCTAGTATATGCACATACGTAAATACACATTTGCAAACAAAATTGCAAATATTGTTGTATAGAGAAACTTGATATACATAGTTACATACCGTATTTAATGTTTCATCCATGATTCCATGATGTTTATAATTTCAGAAGGTGAAGGCATTGAACCAATGTATCCAACAAGCTCATTAAACTTGATAATAAAACACACTGATTAATTTAAACTTAACATTATGTAAATTCGGTACCATTCGGTACTATACCGAACATACCGGTACCAATACCGGTACCGAACCCAGTGGCGGAGCTATGTAGAAAGCAATGGGGTCATATGACCCCAACGAAATCGAATATATAAATGAATGTCTTAAAGAACACAAGTTCATTGGCAATTTACTGGTTATGTAACAATTACTTGAAGTCCGAGACGAAGGTTCAAGGCCTTTGCATGTATTTTTTATTACTCTGTATCTTTTTAATTGTCTAGCACGACATCAAATATAGGTTAGTAACTTTACGTCTTTACCCATTTATATATGGAGTCCAGTCAATATATATAAAGTCTATGTTCACCAAAGTATTATTTGAATGTTTAATCTAGCTAATTACTCCGTATAATTTATTTATTAACAAAAGAAATATCTAACATGGCTGGGCAACCAACAACCTTTTTCTGTAACTCGGTGAAAATTTGGCAATTATTTTGTGACACCATCCATCTTAAATCCTAGCTTCGACACTGACCGAACCGGTACCGTTTTATTAATTCGGTTCGGTATTCGGTTCTTGATTTTGGACAATTTCGGTTTCGGTACTTTCGGTTTCGGTACGGTTCGGTTCGGTACCCGTACCAATCTCATCCCTAGTTTTAGTGGAGAATAAACTAGATTCAGTGATATGGTCACCCACAAAAAGAGGAAAAATCAAAATCATATCTTTCGAATGGGCAACAAACGCAAAGCTACGTCACTCTCATCAATTACTCGAACCCGTAGATCCTACTATAATCGACTTTTCAATGTATTCACATGCTTAAATTTGTAAGCTGCTATGCAACATTTTTTGTTTAAGTACTTTACATTGCAAGTCTTATAGACTTTAGTCCAACTGTATAATGGATCGACTGAGGGTCAAGTTTGTAATGAGCTAAGTCATCTCTTTGATGATTTGTCTTGATTTTTATATTTAAGATTTCTTGTTTTTTGCTAAAAATAATAATAATGCATTTCTAGAATTCTTAAAGATAGCCCTTAGGGCTATCTATAAAAAAATCCTAATTTTTTATTAAGCAATCAGATTTACTGTTACAATGATATGAAGTACGGAGTAATACTCAATTTTTTATAAACATCAATGTGACATTTTGATTATGTTTCAATCAGTCCACTAGCTACTTACAAAATACAAATTGTTTTTGTTATTTTTGTTTTGATGTATTATATATGGAGCCCGTGCGTTGCACGACATTTATATAAATTTGCAGTCGATAACGTTAATATTGATACTTATCAATTGCAAAATACAATTATAATAAAAAAACCCTTTATTACTGATAAGATATGTATCGAAAACATTAGTATTGAATACTAACGCACGGATTATGAGCTCGTGCGTTGAAATTATTTTAACTTCAGTTGACAAATAATCGATAAAACATCAAACATGAGCCCTTAAAAAGTTGTTTTAAAACCGATCGTTAAGAATAATATTTTATGTACGGCACTAATTGTATATGTTTTTTAGTCCAAACTAATTTCATTATGTCAAATCTCAACTGAAGCAGAGTAAACATACATCAAAATATTTATAAGGATTATCAAATATGTGACGACCCGGAAATTTTCGACCAAATTTAAACTTAATCTTATTATGACCTCGACATGATAAGCAAAGTCTGTAATATTGAGTCTCGAAAATTTTGAAACATTATTCTTGTAATCAATTACCCTTTCACTGTGCTCGACGATTCACGAACAATCGTGTGCAAATAAATATGTAAATATAAATATAAGTGTATATATTAATTTGAATTAATATAATACAATATAATAAGATAAAGTATAAATATAAGGTAATATGCAGAATAAATTAAGCTGTTACTAAAATGAATATATATATATATATATATATATATATATATATATATATATATATATATATATATATATATATATATATATATATATATATATATATATATATATATATATATATATATATATATATATATATATATATATATATATTGTAGTATATATAAAGTTTATAAAGATTAAATATTCAATATATGTTATCTTATAATATATATTATATAATTAGTAAATATGATATAATTAATAAACTATAACAGCAATATATTAAATGAAATTACAAGTTGAAAATATATTTGTATAATATTATTATTACTTTATTATTATTATTAATATTAATATCAATATCAGTATTATTAATATCATTATTCTAATATGAAAATAGAATATATATAACTTGTTATATCTTTTATATCACTTGTATTATTAGATATTATTACCATTAAGAATTATTAGTATTATTATAAATTAATATTATTATTATTATTATTAGAAACTAATACCTTTTATTATTATTAACATTTTTATTATTATTATCATTATCATTAATTATTATTAAATTTATTAAAATTAAGGTTATTGTAATTATCATTATTATCATTAATTATAATTAGTATTATGACTATTATCCATGTAATTATCGTTATTATTATAAGTAATATAAATTAATATTGTTATCATGAATAATATTATTATTCTTCTTTATATTTTTTTATTTATTACTTATTAACATTATAAATATTATGAAAATAATTATAATTAATATTATTATTAATTTCATTAAGATTAATATGACTTATTATTATTATTACCTTTAATATTATTGTAAATATTATTAATTATTATTATTATTTGTATTTAGATTATTATTAATATAATTATAGATATTGATAATAAATATATAACTCGTACGTACGATTTAAGGACCCATATCCATTTCAAATCACTTTTGTTCTATTTAATTTACCTGCTAATTGATTCCATTACATCAGAAAAATTCCAAAAAAAAAAAAAACTGTTTAGGGTCGCTATCCTCTTTTATATATATATATTTTTTTCTGTCCTTAATTAATAAAACTGTCGACTTGCAATTCCTACTTAATCTCATCAATTCCAGTTGTATGTAATATTTATTGATCTCACATTATCAGTTATCAATCACAAAACCCCATTACAACTTTTATTGAATCAAATTTAAACAGAAAAGAACCCAAGAAAACAAGTCGACCCCTGTTTTGTATCATTTATTCAAATACTTCGATTTCTCAATGAATTTCAAAAATTTCAAATGCAGTGTTGTTGGGAATCGCATGTTTTAACTTTCTGGAAAGTTTCAGATTCAAACTCTTCGAATTGAAATCAAATTTTTGGGTCAAAGTTTATTTTTCAAAAAGTCAATAGTGATGTTCATCATAAAATTCGAATGTAATTCAATGTTTTGGATCCAATTGAGGTTACAGAAAGTTTATAGGCTTGATTTGAAACCTTTTTCATTCAATGATCGTAGTCCAAAACTTATTAAATTTATGAAAGTGATTTTGAGTTCATACGAAAATATTTTAAGCTATTACAGCTTTATTTTTATATATTACAGTTCCAAATAATTTAATCATCAAGTGGAAATCGTTTAGGTGTTAATCACAGGTCATAAAACAAACAAATAATTGGGTGATTAAGAATTGTTTCTGGATAATCTATTTATGTGAAAGGAAGAAGAAAAGGATATAAATAAAATACGGCTTAAATAGTATCAGATTCTATATTATTTTGGAATAAGGGCGACAGCCCTGCTGGTTTGGTGTGTATTCGGGTTTACGAGAGGTCTCGGGTTCGAGCCCGGGCGGCGGCAGTTATTTTTTTTAAGCTTATTTGGAAGGTAGCATACTTTTATTTATTATTATTGATATTATGAGTATTATTATTATTATTATTATTATTAGTATTATTATTACTAGTATTATTGTTATTATTGTTATTATTATTATGAATATAACTTTTATCATTATAATTATTATTATTACTAGTATAAGTATTATCATTACTATTATGATTATGATTATGATTATTATTATTATTATTAAGAAAATAATACAACCTATTATTATTATTATCATTAATTATTGTTATGTTATTATTATGTTAACATAAATACCATGATTAATATTATTATCATTTTTTTTTCTAAGTAACATCATTAGGTATTATTAGTGATATTATTGTATTATTAATATTGATATAAGTATTATTATGAGCAAGATTATTATTATTATTATTGTTAGTATGAAAATAATACAAATTACTATAATTATCATTAATATTAGCATTAGTACCATTTTTAGTACTATTATTATTATTATCCTTAACAAAAAATATTATTAATATGAGTATCATTAGTAGTAATAGTAATAATGTTATTATCAATATAACTAAATACAACTTTTATTTATATTAAATATTATTAGCTATATAAAAATATACTTATAAGTATATTACATATAAGTATAAATTAATTAGATTAACAATCTTTATATAAATACCCATATATAAAAAAATTAATTATATATATATATATATATATATATATATATATATATATATATATATATATATATATAACTATATAGATAATAATCATTTTAAATATATATACAAATTAATTACATAATATATAAAATTATAATTGTTTGATTACAAGTATATGTTTTAATATATATATATATATATATATATATATATATATATATATATATATATATATATATATATATATATATATATATGAATGATATAGGTTCGTGAATCCGAAGCCAACCCTGCATTGTTCAATGTCATCATATGTATTTTTACTACAAAATACAATATTGTGAGTTTCATTACTCCCTTTTTATATATATTTTTGGGACTGAGAATACATGCGCTGATTTTATTAATGTTTTACGAAATAGACACAAGTGATCAAAAACTACATTCTATGGCTGGATTATGAATATTGAATATCACTCCTTTTTAGCTTGGTAACCTAATAATTAGGAAACGGGTATGGCCCCTTGAAAGGACCCGTCCTAATCCACCTGGACGAAGTCATCAACATTTGTTCCCATTGCGATGATCGGCTCCAAGTAATGTCCTTATATTGAGCAAATGCACAGCGGAAGACTTAATTCGTACCTGAGAATAAACATGCTTTAAAGTGTCAACCAAAAGGTTGGTGAGTTCATAGGTTTATCATAACAATCGTTTCAATATATTAATAGACCACAAGATTTTTGTTTATAAATATATGTACACTCGCAAGTGTATAAAACCGTTCTGCTTATGTTGAGGCCTCAGTAACCAACCTTAACAATAATATAATAAGTCATCTTCGCAAAGATGAATATGTACACTCGCAAGTGTATAAATAATCCTCGAAGTACTAAACATCCGCCCACTAGTTCTTATATCTAGTGCAGCCTACAGGATGGGGGTGTTAAGCCCGATAGATCTATCTTTAGGATTCGCGCTTACATGCTCTTATAACATGTAACTAAATTACCTAGCACATCAATCTACAGAATATCATTTTTAATTACTTGTCTCTATTTCGTAAAACATTTATAAAAACAGCGCATGTATTCTCAGCCCAAAAATATAAATTGCAAAGCAATTAAAAAGGGAGCAAATGAAACTCACTTTTGCCTTGAAGGTATTTAATTCGACTTGGTCTCTGATAGATATCACGAACCTAACCATATATATAATATATCAACATATTTTCTTTTTAAGTAATCGTTACATATATATACTTTTAATATTTTCTTAGTCCGTAGTTAGCAGTCCGATGTTAGTGGTCTACAATTAGTTGCTTAAATAAAATAAATAAAGACCCCATCGTATTCGTATTGATCAGAATTAATCTCGACCCATGGTACCATGTTGTCAAATGACGTGTTGCGTACATAAAGTACTGTTGTCAAATGACGTGTTGCGTACAATCATGAGGTCTTATAATTAATCTTCTCGTGTTGTTTACGGGTGGTCCTGAAATATATAAAATCAAATCATAAGTAATTATATATAAAATATCATATTAATTAGAAAAGATATGATTAATTTACTTTTTCTCCAAATATTTTCGTAGCTAAACTAGCTTCGGATACCCAATCTTGTTTTAGTCGTAGTTTCTTCATTACAACTCCGTTTTTGTTGGTTCAACTTGCCACTTCCTTGGATCGAGTTAAATTTTAAGAATATGAACTAAAAATACCTTAGTTTGTTTTCGAAATCATAGGTTATAGGTCAAACTTTGGTGAAACTTATGAAAGTGATCATTTTCCATCATAAAAACAACATTTAATGATCATTTTTCTAAAAATACTTACACTTTGAGTTAAACCATGAAATTTTTATGTGTTAACATATTCATAAGAAATATCATTTTTCCAGAACATGAACTTCCAATTCAAAGTTCAAGATGGTTTTTATCCAACCCAAAACAGCCCCCGGTTGCACTCCGACGACGTAGATTCAGTTTTTAAGATGTTCTTTGTAAAACCAAGTTATATCTTGTTAGGTTAGCATATCATTATGATATATTACAGGTCTTGAAGTGTTTTAAAAGTCAAGTTATAAGGATCTATTTAGTTTGCGAACAAGTTTGAAATCATTCAAACTATGTTCTTGTTGTTAAAATTTTATACCACAAAATAAGATAGCTATATGAATATGAATTGAATAAGATTATGAACAAGGTTACTACCTCAAGTTACTTAGACAAAGTTACTGCAAAAGATAAGAAATAATCTTAGAATCAAAGAGTGGTAGAGTTAGATCAAAAGGTTGGAAGTAAACTTCTTCAAATGGGTGGTTATTTTGATATGTTCTTGAAAGAGTTTTCTTATGGTGTTTAAGGCTTGTAATTGAAGCTAAATGATGGGAAAAATGCTTGGAGATGATCAAGTATGAAGTTAGGAGTATTTTGAGAGAGAAATGAGGGTGTAGGTATGAGAAAATGGAGTGAAGAAATGGTGTTCATTTATAAAAACGTTTTTAGTTTATAAAGAAAGAAAAGAATTCCTAATTTTGTTTCTTACTAATAATTCATACTACTTGACAAATCCTAGTTACCTCATATCTAGGGCAGTAATAATGTTGATTAGGATGTTTATTTGATGTGTATATACCAATAGTAAATACGTATAGAAGCTGGGTATGATACGGGTACATATACCCTAGATATACGTATAGAAATCTTGAGGAAACGGAACAAGAATTCAAATATAGCTATCTTTTGTGAATATACTTATATTGTTTTATGTATTTAAGTCCTTAAAAAGTGATTAAATACATTATATATACGATACATGTATAAGCATTATAGATTATAAGTATATATATCAAAGAATGTTACGTATAGTTATCGTTTTGAAAACTTAAGTTAGTAGTTTCAAAATATACTTATAACTCATTGTCATTAGTACACAATGAGATGTTAAACCATCCTTAGATCATGTTAAATATATATAAATATATATATATACACAAACATATAATTATCGTATGTTATATAGTTCGTGATATCATCGGTCATATTGGACGGTCAAACGTTGTGTAAAACTCCTTTCAAAGACACAAGTCTCAACAATTTGGATTGCTTATCATGTTGGTATGGCTTAATTTATGTAAATATTAATCTCATAAGTATAATTTGGTCAGAAAATTCCGGGTCATTACAGTACCTACCCGTTAAAGAAATTTCGTCCCCGAAATTTGATAGAGGTTGTTATGGATAACAATAAGAAGGTTTTCATGACAAATATAAGGTGATAATGGAGTTTTATCATCATTGAGTAATGTAGATAAAACGATTCGATTATGCGAAGAATATAAATGAGACTATCGTAAAAGAGTGAGATGAGTAAAATATATTCGTCTTAACCGATGACGTAGTTATGATTGATTTCCGGGATTTAAGAGATTTAAAGAGAATCTTACGAAATAAGATTTGGTTCTTTGGTGATTAAGGAAATCAGGATCTTCTTTGATTATATGCAATAATCTGTTTCGATTGCTCTGTAGGATATTTCACTATAAATTCACCCACTCGTTTCCTTATTTTTCACGACTCACACCTTCTATTCTTTCTCCCTTGATTCTTACTTTAAAGCATTCATCAATATGCTCCATCCAGTCCTGATTCTTGATATACTCCTAACTTTTATATCTGTCATTCTTCTTTTTCATCTACCACCAGAAGAATCTATTTTCTTCTAATATACTCTTGTGTTTATAGTGTTTCTAATTCTCCCGTGTCTCTATATTGCTATCTACATCGATATACACGGTTTGTAATTTTGGGATTATTATCGGAGTTTATATTCTTCATTATTTTTCGGAGCTTCATGCTTTCGTTTTCTCTTCCCGACTTCGAGTCAAGCGAGTAATGGTCCGGAATTCGTAGATATGAAATTCAGAATGAACATAGCTAATGCTCTAAGAAGAAAATGGTAATAGAACGATTTTGATTTGTTAAATTACCAGAATACCCTGGAGAAGACCGAGTCATCCAGAAAAATATTCTCTTGATATGTTTAGAGATTAGATAGAATGTAAGAGTCGTGTAAATGGCACATGATGACGGTACTGTGAATCATCATGCTTCATTAGAAACTCAGCATGACTTACTGTAATATAATGACGTTGATCAAGTGTCATTATATTATACTAATCCATGCTTCAGTTCCCAACACTACTTCAAAACATTCATATTTTAAACTCGAAGGTTTCAGAATTTAGAAACTAACACAGTTTCTTTTATGTTGCAGATATTACGGGGAGATAAATGATCTCAGATAAGAATAGTTGTGAAAATATCGCCAGAAATATGGAGGATATTTATAATAGAACATACGAGAATATCTTAGAATTTCTAATATCAATGGATGATGAAGAAGATTTGTCTGTGAAGGTTTAGAATGAGAAATAAGATGTTTGCTAACGATTTCAGCAGGCACAGAATCATTTGGATTCTTTGAAGGCAAACTTATTCTTTGTGATTTGTCCACTGCTTTCTTCATAGTTTCGCATAATCCGCTTTTCGGTACTAAATTTTCTATCGAGCGTTCCTAACACTCCTTTCTTTATCATCAAACTTTTGGCCATTAAGATCATCTACAACATGCTGCTTCGTCAGCATTTTCAAAGTTAACTGATCTGGGTCATCGGTTATCAAACTGAGGTAGTTTCAGGAGAATTGTGTTTTTAGAACGATTAATCGCTGATGGTAATATTGTGGAATATAAAAGGTTTCCCAGTAACAATAAAGAGTATGCATATATATCGCGGTTATAATAAAGTTGTTTCGGATGAAAAGTCGGAGTTGACTTGCTGGAGCTGTGACAAAATTAGCTACTTTGGAAAGGGATTGCAAAACGATCTTCGGTAATAACAATGTCAAAGGAACTAGAACAGATACGTGTCAAACGTTTACTCAGTTTTCGAGGGTTTTTCAGGTGCATAACTATATGCATCAATCTTTTCTTCCGTAGATGAAGTGCGGTTGGTTTATCCTCTCGATTGAGGTGTTTTTAGGAATCATGATAGATTTGAACGCTGATTGTAATCATCGAGATACAATGAGGTTTAAGATGAAATCAAGTGGCAATCTTGAAGAAATGTTTAGTTTCATATGTTATAATCAATATTTTAATTCATTTTAATTGTCCAATGTCATTAGTCCACATTCGATAGTCTACAGTAACAGTCCAATAATTCATATATAGTTTAATATATAATATACGAATTAATTAATACGTGTCGTGACCCGTATACGTCTCAGACTCGATCACAACTCAAACTATATATATTATTGTAGAATCAACCTCAACCCTGTATAGAGAACTCGATCATTACTGCATATAGAGTGTCTATGGTGATTCCAAATAATATATATAGATGCGTCGATATGATATGTCAAAACATTGTATACGTGTCCCGATATTTAAAGTGCGTAAAATAATTACAGAAATTAAATGACGATAAATAAAAGTGCGATAATTAAATTGCGATAAATAAAATGTAATCAGTAGCTAGGAACAGTTAGCTGGAACAGTTAGCGTGGATTCTAAACAAAATTTTTCATAGTTAATTTGTTTGTTTCTAACAGATTTTATTTTGTCATATGTTTTCTTCATATGCCGCTTCTTGGATTCTGGGAAGTCAAAATCCAAATATGAAATTGAATGAAAATGGTTATTCTGCGGTGAACGGATACGTATGTCGGTGGTTGTAAGTAGGATAGTAAATGACTGTTGAATCAGCTTCGACGAATGTACAATGTAACTTATTAAGATGAAATCTAATTATTCCTCGGGTATTACCTACCCATTTAAAAAAAATTTCACCATTAATATTTTGTACAAAAGAACTTTTAATTACAATCTTTATGAAAATATATATACATATATATTTTCTTCAGATGAAATCATGAATTTAATGAGTTAATATGATATTAATCTCATTTGCTTTTCGGTTTGAGCTAGAAATCTTGAGGAAACGAAACGAGAATTCAAATATAGCTATCTTTTGTGAATATACTTATATTGTTTTATGTATTTAAGTCCTTAAAAAGTGATTAAATACATTATATATACGATACATGTATAAGCATTATAGATTATAAGTATATATATCAAAGAATGTTACGTATAGTTATCGTTTTGAAAACTTAAGTTAGTAGTTTCAAAATATACTTATAACTCATTGTCATTAGTTCACAATGAGATGTTAAACCATCCTTAGATCATGTTAAATATATATAAATATATATATATACACAAACGTATAATTATCATATGTTATATAGTTCGTGATATCATCGGTCATATTGGACGGTCAAACGTTGTGTAAAACTCCTTTCAAAAACACAAGTCTCAACAATTTGGATTGCTTATCATGTTGGTATGGCTTAATTTATGTAAATATTAATCTCATAAGTATAATTTGGTCGGAAAATTCCGGGTCATTACACCCATAATTGACGCGAATCCTAAAGATAGATCTATGGACCTCGACAAGTCCCATCTGGGGTATGGATGCTTTAGTACTTCGAGATTATTATTATTATACAGATGAGAGGTTCTGTTTGGGGATATTGTATGCATTAAAGTTAAGTCGGTTATCAAGCGTTCACCATATGAATGATTTTTAATTCGCGGGTTACGCGTGTTATTTTGTACTCGGGTTACGTGTACAATTAAATATATGAAATCTTGTGGTCTATTAAAATGATGGAAATGAATGTTTATGATAAACTAATGAACTCACCAACCTTTTAGTTGACACTTGAAAGCATGTTTATTCTCAGGTATGAAAGAAATCTTCCGCTGTGCATTTGCTCATTTTAGAGATATTATTTGGAGTCATTCATGACATATTTCAAAAGACGTTGCATTCGAGTCGTTGAGTTCATCAAGATTATTATTAAGTCAATTATAGTTGGATATATTACGAAATGGTATGCATGTTGTCAACTTTCGATGTAATGAAAGTTTGTCTTTTAAAAATGAATGCAATGTTTGTAAAATGTATCATATAGAGGTCAAATACCTCGTGATGTAATCATATGTTATTGTATTCCTCCTTATAGATTAGGACGGGTCGTCTCAAAATAACCATTTTAACTTTAGTTGACAAACATGAGCCCGTACATTTGTATAATATTGTACAAATATTATATTAACTCAATTTTTTAAATTTAAATGAAAAATTTAAGTTATATTTGTAAGTAACTAGAGGTGGGTGAATAGTTACTTGATACGTATTTAACACTTTTTCGATTGATCACCAAATTCGATTAACTTTGATCTACCAATTCAACTCAAATTTGATGTGTGTAGTGTATATGTTCAAAATGATAAATGAAGTAATGTAAAGAACATACACACAAGGATTTATAGTGGTTCGGGTGGATGTTAATTAATCCACCTTAATCCACTCCCCGATTATACTAATTGGGATTTGTTGCTTCACTAAGCACTTTTCTCCAAACTCGGTGGAGATCCGATTTACAAGGGTCTTCAACTTCTTTGGTAGACAACAAACCTAATCTTTCTATCCCTTTGAAAGATCAACTCCAACCTGGATCAACTTGTCTTCACCTTGGACAAGTATTAATCTCCAAATAAGATTAATCAACTTCCTAAGTCCCTTTAAGGAAGTAGATCACTAAGCTAGCCTATGCTTCTACTAATTGAAGTTACAAGACTCATACACTTTGTAATGATGATCCTAAGACAATACTAGGACATACATTACACTAAGTAAACTTACAAGATTAATGATTTTGATTAGTAAGTTTGCAACAACCAAATTCTATATCTATAAGATTATAGAATCTTCTCTTGCTTGATCACATTTGAGTAGTAGTTAAGCCCTTGTGATATCTGTAAATAAACCTTTTAAATATGCAAGAGGGTCAGCTTCAAATGCTCTTTAATGCTTGCCTTTTATAGTGAGATTCAAAAAGTAGCCGTTGACACACAGTTGCCTACACAGTCGACCGTGGTTCGACCGTGTGTGCTCCAGTCCAAATTTAGTATCCGTTGTATAGTCATTTGACTCAAATTTGAACACCACATTTTGGCACCTTTACTCCTTCTAGCACCTGCAAAAGAAACCAAACATCCTATACAAGTACTCTATGCATTAAGTGTGTGAGATTTGGTCTTATTGCATGAAAGTGACATAACTCTCCATTAGTGGTAAACCCAACATTCTTGGAGAAGTGTCTTGATTGATATTTTGGGAAATATGAGATTGGTCAATACTTAGTTAGTCACTTTAATGCATTTGGCTCAATTCTAAAGACTAGTCAATATGTCATTAACTTCCTAGTTTCAGTTAATCACAAATCATGTTCCATTTGGGTTTAGGTAGAGATTAATTAAATGATGTCTTTATAAGATAATCATGAAGTATGTAAAGACATCAAAGTTAAGTCATTCTTGAATAAGCGATCACACTTAGTTATTTAGACCAAATAGACAATTGACTATAATTTGACTGTGAACCATTTTACACTTAATTTGTTGGAGTAGACTAGTTACTTGAATCCTAACTAGTAAGCACATAGCAAGCATGTTAATCAAGTTGATAAATTTATGAGTATTAGACATATTAGCAAGTAGTAAGTAATACTCACACATAGCAAGAGATAGTTACTATAAGATCAATCATATAGATATTTGCACAACTTGTAATTTAAGCTTTTAGCAAGCTTACTTGCAATATAACATATTGCATGATTAATGTGTAAGCACACATTAATGTCCAACACATGCACAAGGTAAGAGCAATATCTAGTTGGGACTTGGTGACCATTCTAAATGTATCTAAGTGTATTTTAGGATTACAAGTCTTTACTAGTTACACTTGAGAGCATTGTTCCTCATTTAGCCTTAATTAATCACTAAGTCATTTTCAATATCAATCATTGTTATAGTGACATTGGCTTAAGTGTGTTGGTACTTGATGATCATACTAAGGATGTCTAGATGAGATTTAAGATCACAAGTTATTATTTAACACTTATGTGTTAAGCCTAATCTTGGTTAATTTGTCACTAAGATGTCATTAGGCGTAATTAACCACAATTAGTGTTTTTATGATCAAAACTCAATTGAGTATGGAGAAGGCATATATTTTAAGCACATTGAGAAAGGTTTCATGAATTATAGATGTTGAGAACTAGTCAAATTTTATTTGGTCAAAATTGGTAACAGAGAAAACTGCGGTCGCACTGCGGTTGACCGTGGTGGCGACCGTACAACTCGTTTTCATAAATCTGCGTTGCAATTCAGTTTGAGGTTCTACGACTGGCTGTGCGGTTGACCGTACCTTGATCGTGTATTTAGCTGATCTTTTAATTTCATTCTTTAAGCTATGTTTGACTTGGTCGTTTGCAAGATAAAGTATGGATTAGTGACCTTGCGTATTTTTTGTTAAGATGTCAGTCATCACTTATGCATATGTATGTGTCATCATCAAAACATATTCTTTGGTTAATTATCATATTAAGTTTGTCGTTTAGTTCATTAACCAACATTCAACCAACATTCTTCCCCTTTTTAATGATGACAAACATACAAGTGATGAGGGACATTTTGCTATAAATATGCAAGTGTTAACAATCACTTGTATCCATCTTTCTCCCCCTTTTGTTGAAGCAAAAAGGTTAGCTCCCCCTAGTACTAAGCTCGCCCTTAGAGCAAAGCCCCCCTTAAATTGTGCACTTTGGAAAACATATAATAAAACATAACAAGCACACATTTTATTCAAAGCAAGCACGAAACATAGTGATGCATATGAAAAAATGCATGGAAAGTACAACAAAGAGCACATAAGAGCATGGTATAGGTAGGCATTCTTCAAATTGCCTGGACCTATGTCTCGCGGTGAATGTAGCGATGAGTGTCTCTTATGATTCCTTCATGTCTGTTCAGATGTCGTCCGATTTTCAGAATATTTCCATGGATGACACTGCTTTGTCCTGTGGTCGAGAGAAGGCTGAAGTTTGGAGGATTATCAAGAGAAGGTTCAGCAAATGGTCTAGTTGATTCTCTACATATCGGGTATGTTGAATCTTGAGCAGCATTGTGATAAGAAGTTGTTAATTTGAGATGAGAAAAAAGTTTAGTTAAATGAAGGCCATAAGGTAGTTTCAAGTAGGGTTTTTAAGCTGCCTGTTGCATTCTTGATGCCATAAGAAAATGCAGTGTTTACCTTAAGTGAGTGTATGAGACACCACAAGAGAGTAACCTCATTTGCATTCATTCTCCAAAGTATTTCACCCTTTCCATATACATTTATGGAGATGATCTGTTGCCATAGATCATATGTTGAAGCAAGGTGATGCACCAAGAAACCCTCCTTGTTGACGGACTCAAATTTGAGTGGTCCTTCACTCAGTGTTTCAAGAACACATTCTTTTTCTAACCATTCTGAAAACTCATAAAATGAGTTTGGGTTAAGAAAGAATTTGATTCCATTACTTGGAACATCCATGATGTTTTCAAATTCTTCAAGTGTCAAGGAATAGCTTTTGCCATAGAGAGTGAATGATATCTTCATATCATCATGGAATTAGAAGTTTGCATAGAATTCATTTACATGAAGAGGATATAGAGGTCCTCGAAGATTGAGAAAGACATTCCAATTTACGCTAGAGAAGTTGGCCAGCGAATAAGTTGAAAGTTGATGTGTTGACACTTCTCTTCCTTCTGCAATTTGTCTCATGATTTGATTGTGGGTTCTTAGGTATTGTGATGGTGGGTAGAGTTTAGTTGAATGTACTAGTTTTTATAGAGGACTACTAGGTGTCACTTTACTTTTTCACAAGAGAGGTAGGTTAAATGAGTAATGTCTTTTGATTGACAAGTCAATTCTCACTTGAGAAAAGTTATTGGGCATAACAAGACAAAATGGTTCGTCAGTTTATGTATGGCTTATCCTGCAGTCGACCGTGAGTGCAACCGTGTGTAAATCTGACATGTTTGGACTTTTAATTAAATATATGTAGTAAGCACACATGAATACTTATTAAACATACATACTAAAGTTTTCTAAACATCGTTGTCTTAAACATTTAACCATTAAACCGTAGAACATTTTCATGAGAACTTGTTAGAATTCTTCACTCGAATCATCATCTTCCTCATTTCCTGACCTGCAGGTCAAGCTTTTGATCACTCCTTTCAGTAATTTCTTCACCTTTGATTCCTTCTTCAGACTTTTGATTTGAGTTTGATAGATCTTATCCATTTTGGCATTAACCCCAAGATCCCTCACCGATTCATTTCCTTCTTCATTTTCATTATCTGATATCTCAATAACTCCTCTGCTCATTCCTACCTCATTGTTAGTTCTTCTTCACTTGAAGGTTAATCCTCCTGTTGTTTTTGGTGGTAGGATTGGTTTGTGAGTAAGTGAAAGAGAGTCATCACTTGAGATGTTGAGGTGCCTAAACAGTTTGTTTAGATGCATTCCGTAAGGCAATCCTCGAGTTATTTTGGTGATAATTCCACTCATTCTGGTTGCCATTAGATAGGCAATATTCACTTTGATCCCATTTTCCAAGCACCACAAGAGAGCAAATTGAGTGGCATGAATATTTGAGTGATTTCTCGATCTGCAGTAGATGTTGTAGTCAATGACTTTGTTCCAAACTTCATACTCAGAAGAGACATGTCTTCCCATTACTCCAGACCTCTCTATTTCATCTCGAGGAGCACTTTCTTTGCACAGTGTATCTATCAATGTCATTTTGTTGGAGATAAAATTTGGAAGATTTGCCAGTCCATGATGCGAACTGAAGAATTCTTCACCGTCTGTTGGAACTTGGAGAATGCGCCCGAAATCCACAAGAGAGTAGCAGTTATTTGTGCCTTGAAGGCTGAAGGAGACTTCATTATTCACAAAATTGAAATTTGCATAAAATTCGCTAATGAGAGATGGATTAATGGGACCATCAAGAGTGAGAAATGCTTCTCATTTAAGAGTTTTGAATTGTCTCATAAGCTCTGGCATTTGATCGTGGGCAACTTTTCTTCCTTCAGTGATAGG